>NC_045680.1:7150042-7450042 GCF_003331165.1 Xiphophorus hellerii
GTGAGATACATACTTCATTATTGTTGAGAAACCTGCACATAAAGCTCCACTTCTGCCCATTTCTTTTCCTCCATTGTCACTGCAACAGATTTCAATGATGACTTGGAGTCCTTTAGCGTTGTGCACCAAGTCCTGCACATAAAGCATTCAGTATGTTTTCACGTTCAAAACAACCCTGTACTCAATACGTACGTGTGTGTACACACATACACACAACAAACAAAATAAATACAGAAGCCATTTTTCTCTTCACCTTAGCCATACACTTTCAGATGGAAAAGTTTTTGTTGTCAGTGTTTTCAACCTGTGAGGGCATGGATGTCTTTTTTAGGGATTGTATCTATACAATTTTACAAAGCTTGCCTTTTTAATGTTTAGGTAGCATTAATATTTTGAAGCAAATCAAACTTGAAATGTGTCATACTGTGAAGCAGATCAAGAAATAAACTAATTAAATTTACCTTTTATGGCAGGGTGACTTGCTAGCTCTGCAAATTTATAATTTTCCAACATATTTCATTTCTGCTTTTATAGCACATTTACTGTACAGTTCTTCACTCTTATTAACCACCTTTCAAGCCAGAGCTTCGAGCAGATCGTTAATAGCAGCTTGATTTTCTGATTAATGTACATACCACCAGCCTGCAAACACCGACATATCAGGCAATGTTAGCAGGTATGTAATTAAGCAAGTGAAAAATTTAGCAAGATAAAACTATATTGAATTGTCCTTATGCTTAACACGTTTAAGTAGTTATAGATCTATGTTTTGACTTATTTCTCAACTATAAGTCTCAACACCAACCTACATTGATGACCCAAATAGCTGCCAGATGAGATTCATCTAACTTTTACTTATCAATAAGCCACTTGTTCTGTTCTGTTGACATGCATACTATGATATCTCTGCCCCTCTTTTCTATTACTCCTTATTTCCTCATTTGTCAGAATAATGTTCTGATCATTTACCTTAAAGTGGTAAAAATGGTGACCGCTATGCGTTCAAAATGCCACCTTCAGTGTTTTCAATGCAGATTTTTTTTTCTTCAGTTGCGCTTTACTGTAAATTATGCTTCAGATAAATATGATTTCACAGAAGTTCAGAGCCTGGAGGCTCTCCACTTTTGATTTCTCTTGAGCATAGGCATGACACATCATCCAGCTAAAAACTGTTCAATTTGCATCCTTTCTCTTCTTGAGAGATGATTATTTCAAAGTCTACTTACAGTAACCAATAACTTGCTGACAGTTGGTAAAATTAATGCCTGGAGGTACAAGAAAAAATAATTGCATTCTCTTCAAATTAATTCATATGTTGTTTTGAAAATGATGGATGATTGGGCTAGATTGATGAGTATGTCTGAAAAGGAATAGGAACCAAATGATTTAGAGTTTAATCATACAATCAATTGTGTCATTATTGTTATGAAATGCTTCTCCCCTTAGGAGAATTTTGGCATACCCTAAAGCTGTGTACTATTTAATTAAGATATTTAAATGTTAATTTATAGTGTCTTAGCTGTTCTAAATAAGTGGATGTTCACAAAGAGAATTGCAGATTATAGTTTGCTTCCCCACTGGCGAGCGGCCATTTGATCATAGCTTTTGACCCTAATTAGTGTGTTTCCTAACTGGAATGGACAGTGGTTGAGTCTCAGATCAACTTTAGCAACTCTGTATTACATCTAATCCCTAACAGAATAAATAATTATCTAATTAATTAAGAACATAACCTGGACAGGTTGTCAGTCCACCCCAATGCAACAGAGGGACACAAACAACTATGCAAGCAAACACTCATACCTAATGGTCATTTAGAGAGACCAATTAACCTAGCAGAGGTGGTCTAAAACTTCAATTGTTTCCCCTAATGGTGTGACAGTTGTTCATCAATTTAAATTTTATTCCCTTGCCTTACAAATGAAGTTTTTTTATTATTATTATTCATTACGTAAGTCAATGCCTGGCCCATTTGCTAGTGGTTAAAGGGAGAAGGTTGTGGCTTGCTGGTATACTGTGCTGCATATACTACATGCACATGGTAGCTTACCACTATCAACGTGTGAATATGTTCTTGAATGCGTGGCTGACTGAATGTAAAGTAAAGCGCTTTGGAGCCATCCGGATTAGAGAAAGGGTTATACAAGTACAGGCCATTTACCATTTTACTGGAAGCTATAAGAGATTCTTGGGAGTGATGGCATATAATGGTTGCTTCTCATTACTGTGTGTCTCAGCTTTTCTGCTTTGTTAGATTAAAGTTAATTCAAGACTGTGATTGAACCTGGTCTATTCTGCCCCATCCAATAACCTGAAAATAATATAATGGAAAAAGTTTCACCAATATTTTCAAACAGTTTCTGTGGAAAACTTCCCCAAAGTTTCTGGCTTGCAAGATGACTGTTGTGAATTTTTCATTTTCAGATTGGTCCCACTGAAATATGTAAATTGAAAAACCTTAATTAATAAATGTGTAAATGAGAAGAATGATGAATGAAAAAAGCTCAAAACACATCTGTAAATAGAATATATTCTGATTTTATATTTTAAATCAAAGTCTGAAAAGCTTTTGTAAAAATTCATACCTGTTACAACAAATTTCTCATTATGAATGCAATTTAAAACAGCAGCACTTTTTAACAAACAAGCATTTAACATGAAAGCTCTGATGAAGTAATTTTCTGCATCGTTTGAGACACAGCAAAATCACAGAGTGGAAGTGTTGAGTCACTCATGAGGACAAAGTTAAAACTGCCATTTACCATTCACCTCATCTCATTACAATTTTGTCTAACTCTTTGCAAGCGGTCATTGTTTGAGTGTAATTGCATCTGATGGCTCCAAAATGTAAAAAAGAAAAACAAAATACATAAGTTGTGCTTTTCCACAGTCAAAATTTTCCACATTCTGTATTTTAAAGACAGTGTATGACTCCCTAGATTATGGTGCCTTGGAAAAGTATTAAAATTTTCTCATGCAACAACAAAGGGATGGAAATGATATAGGCTTTTCTTCTTTTTTTTTTACATATGCAATCAGAAGTGGGGTATATAAATGCTTTCTGCTCCCCTAAGCTCATAATTTGTAATACTGTTTTACAATTGTTACAGCTACAAGTTTTACAAATGTAGCAACTGATATTTTTGCTCAGTCTTATTTGCCAAGTAGTTCAAGCTGAGTCAGTTGGTTTAGCTAGAGTGTATCTGGGAACATTATTTTTTAAGTTTTGCCACTGCTTATTTTTAAATCATGCTCAATCAAAGACTGGAGTATGTTTTGATTTAAATCATTCCAATTAGCTCTCACTGTATGTTTAACGTAGTTACTCTGATGGAAAGTGAACCTCTGCCTTAGCCTGAACTTTGACCAATCTCTTTTTATTTGAAGATTCCACAGGATTTTATCTTGGTCACTCTCCACCTCCTTGGAAAGTGATTCCAACTTTGACCTAGAGGTCTCCAGTTTGTATTCTGCATACATGTTTCTGTACACTGGGACAATCGGTGGGTTGCCAGTTCAATCCCACCACAGTCTGTCTCTGTCATTGTGTCCAAGGACAAAGACACAGACTGAAACAATGACCGAGACCCCGGGTGTCCCTGGTACATGGCAGTCTCGCTTTTTACACTGCCCCAAAGCAGCTGTGGCCAATCACCAACAAGTGATTGA
Organism: Xiphophorus hellerii; assembly: GCF_003331165.1. Classification (NCBI taxonomy): domain Eukaryota; kingdom Metazoa; phylum Chordata; class Actinopteri; order Cyprinodontiformes; family Poeciliidae; genus Xiphophorus; species Xiphophorus hellerii. The sequence continues at coordinate 7,153,712 of NC_045680.1, forward strand.
GTGGGTTAATGACTGAATGTAGTGTGAAATGCTTTGGGGGTTGTCTGGACTTGATAAAGTGCTATACAAGCACAGGCCGTTTACACTATTCCTACCACCTGGTTATGGCATTCCATGTATTCCTTTCTTATTAGTATCTTACACCCTGGTGTGAGATGCTGGATTGTTTCTGGAGCTTCTTTGCATAACCTTGACCTGGGATCTTGCCTAATGTGGTAGATCTGGGAATCTATTGCTCTGGTGGAAAACAACAGACCGTGGCACTGCAGGTTTATCTCCAGAAATGTAATTACCAGATCACAAAACCTGATAATTCAACCTGACACAGGGTAACATTTAGAAGGTTTATTTGACTACTAGTGTCGGACAACATGGTGAAATAAAATCCATCAGGGTAAATCCAAATAAGCACCTTCCAGCTTGTCCGGGTTTGATTTGTCAAAGTCAAAAATGGCAGAGGTATCCAATTCTTTGTTCTTAGTTGAGGTCAGGGAACAGCCAGTGGTCATGAACAGGAGATCAAGGCAAGGCAAGAAAAAAATGCTTGACATTTACAGGCTGTGAGGTTCAAAATCATCTGGAAGGCAACTTCTGCCTGGGAAAAGCTTATAACAGGCAGAATCATAGGTGAGAGGCAGCAACCAATAAGTAGGCACAGGCGAACAGGATGTGTATGATTAATGGCAGAGCAAAAAGAGGAGCAGGAAACAGGCAGGTTTCAAATTACAAAATTACACTGAAAACTATCTTTTATATAAAGCAAAAATATTGTTTCTTAATTAAATTGCCAATCAAGTTAGAGCTTTCAGAATGACAAGCCTAATCTAAACAGACAAAACAGTGAAATATTGTTTTTTGTCTGCAGTTGTGCTCAATAAATAACATCTTTTAAGACACAGTCCCTGTCTTCCAAAATAAGAACTGAATTATTGTAAGCATTTTCTGAGAAGCTAGATGGCAATAAAAAACTTTATGTTTAAGCGTGTCCGTAGTGATTACAACCCTAGATATTTGGCTTTTGAAAAATGTAATCTTCTTTTTTATGGTTCATATTATACATTTATATGTTTGTGGGCTGACTTTATGCTCTGTTCCTTGGTGATATTAAGTTTTAGAGATAAGCAACTCATATATTTCATGTTATATTTTTATGTTTGATGTATTTCTGGTCAAATATATGGGCTGAGGTGTTTGACTCTACTATCTAATAAAGCTTACATGTCATGCCAGATAACATTAAAACAGACAAAGCACACTATCCTTCTCTGTTCTTCATATAAAGTGAAAAATAATCATATTTTCCCATTTTCCAACTGGGATGTGCAATGTCAAAGGCACTTACAGTCAGTATAATTAGATACTAGCAATACACCTCACCTGGGGCGCCTTCGCCTTTTCCTCCTGAATCGACCTCCTAACAAAAAGAATGGAATAAAAGTCTTTGCTTGAAGATTTATGCTACTCTTCAGTCCATTAATGTCTCCTTTTTATGTGTCCATTTGGCCACTCTACTCACATTGTTTAGGCTGGATGCTGTTAGGACGGTGAGAATTCCATGCTGTTTCAGGTAGATGGACAAAGTGTGTATTTGTGGCAGAGTAGATTTGCTATATTTGAGAAGACACAGACACTCATTCTTGCTGAGCATACTGTACATGATCAGAATCAGCTATAAACTACTCTGGAAAAACATAAACCACTGTTGGGTGTACATCAGCTTGAGAAGGGTGAAGAGAATTTTTCCATGTTTTGTCAGTGGACGTCCACAAACTTGAAGGTATTCCTTATGATATGTAACATGCTAATATAACCTAGCATGTTATTGTGAAGTGGAATGAAAAAGATATACGTTTGTGTTCATTTGCATTCAGGACTGTCAGTATTTTTAAGAACCTTTTGACAAAATTACAGCTGCAATTTTGGTTATGTCTGTTCCAAATTTAGAACAGACATAACCAAATCTAGAGCCTGAACATTTTGCTCATTCTTTGCAAAATAGATGCAACTCAGCTTAATGTAAGGGATTAGCATCAATAGATTCATTAGATTTACATCTGGACTTTGACTGTAATCCTTACATAAATATGCTTGGACCTAAATGATGCTATGTATCTCTGGCCTTTTTTGTCCTCCTGGTAGGTCAACCTACACCCCAATTTTAAGTCTATTGAAGACTGCACCAGGATGCAGGATTTCCTTATTTAGCTCCATTCTTACCAGCTTCCCTGTAACTGCTGAAGAAATGCTTCCCCAACTGAACAGGATTAATGCACCATGTTTAATCCTGTTCAGTTGGACTAACCAGAGGGATGTACAATGTTAGTTTGTTACAAGTTCAGTTTTGGTCTAAATTCACCTTGCATGAGACACATCCAATAATGAACTTATTTAAGCTACAGCCTTTTAGGATCATCCAAACCTCACACTCAGCTACAAAGGTCACAGAAAGTGTTGTCGACATTGACCCACCAAAAATATTCCTTCTGTGGCTTGTCACAGTACTGTAGCAACAGCGAGCTTGTATGTTTTTATTAAATCATCTGAAAAAATGCTTTAAAAAGGCCAGATATGTGGAGTACATAACGAATACTTGTTTTGTCTGCAACAATCTCCCACTTGACCTGCTGATCTCTGTTCCTTTTGGCTGCTTTGCTCATAACTGCTCTGCTTGCCTGGACTTTGACTTAAGGTGTACAGCCATTTACCACCTTGCATTTGCTCCATCCTATTTTAATTTTTTGGTTGATTGCTTGGTCCATGCTCCTTGAGATTGAAGCCCCTGATATGATTTTAAGATTTGATCACGTTAAACTTTTTCACAAGCTTATCACTGACCTCTTTGTTTTGCTGACTTCTCTTTGTGTTGCTGTTTAACTTATGTTCTTGTATAATCCTTTGAGAAATTCACACAACAGTTGTATTCATACTAAGTTGAGTATGTTTACTTTTGAATGCAACTGCACTTGATTTTGTTTCACGTTGTCAGCATTAAGAGAACTTCTCAGATTTCTTTTTTATTTGAATTCTTTATTAGTTAAAATAAATAAGGCTTGTTTAGTTTTCCTTCCAGCTCACAATCATGTTCTACTTTGTGTAAATCGGACAGGTCATAGACAGGTCGCCAGTTCATCACAGGGCCACACAAAGACAGACATAAAAATCATGCACACACACACACTCCCACACTTAAGGAGAATTTAGAGATCAATCAACTTGACAATCATGTTTTCGGACTGTGGGAGAAAGCCAGAATACCTGGAAAGAACCCATACAGAGACAGAGACCTCGGGAAAGAATTGGAAAGACCTTCTTGCTGCAAGGCAACAGTGCTACCAACTGTGCCACTGTACAGTACAGCCTGCATTTTAATTATTTGAGTAATATCTGACTCTGACAAGCAATGTGCCACCACAAACAAACCTCACAGAGCATCTGCAATAGATCACCCCCCCTTTACTGCGAAACATTTGGAATTTTTGGCAAGTCAACATACCTTCTATCACACATCACTAGCAGGAACAATATGGAAGAAAACCTGTTTCTTATTCACCACACTATTTTATTGCCCCACATCTCCATGGGGTTTTGATTAAGTTTTATAAATCATTTTCAACATTCTACATTAATATAGTTACCATGGTTAATATAATTGCAGCCAAGCAGTTAAAGGACAAGTTAAATTCATAGGCACACCTTTAATCACCATTGCATTCTTCTTTTCTTCCATCAGACATAAATTCTGCCTTTCAAACCTTTCATTTGCATGTGCGTAATCACAGTGATGTATCCTCACATTTACTTCAATAAGAAAAGTGTGATTCACATTATAATTTTGCGAAATTGTAGCTGAAACATCTTTTCACATGAACAGAACAGCACAAACAAGCATCACTGCATGGATGATGGCTAAAACATAATTAAGAACACAGAAAAATCTCCCAATAAAAAGAAAAATCTACAATCCATCTTCCTTCTAAAAGGATTCCTGGCCCATTTGCTGATTTGTAACAGGGAGAGGATAGACAATCACAGTATAATTCAGTTGGCTGTGGTAGTTTGCCACAAATGAAAAAGTACAATAATGATGAAACATCAATGAGAAGATGAAAAAATAATCATTCTATTTCAGCCGGGTCCTCAAAAGATCTAAGTGTCAACACCCAGAGATCAATATGCTTCATTCTATGTGGGACAATTTACACATAATATATCCCTCATCATTCCATATCAGGAAACTTTACTGTGAATTTGACCTTGAACTGATATCCTCACTGGAATCATAAAGCAGCATTTAACACACAATTATAATAAAGCTTTTTATGTAAGCATTATTCAAACATATTTCAAATAGCTTGGAGGCATGTTTTGCACTTTTTAATTCATCCTGTCTGACTCAAAAATGAACCATTACCTCGGACAAGACTCATTTTAACCCAAGTTTATTTCACAGACACACAAACCCATCTTAATTATACTAAGAGCAAAGAGACTGACATTAATATTCATGAATGCAGATCATTCAAAAAACAATTCACTGTTATTTGAATGGCATCGGCTAAATGGGTAATTTAAATGTTCTGCTAGAGAAAAAACATAAAAAAGAAGAACAAAAGTGAGGATTATTGGTCTGGAAAGTGGAACTCTGACTGTGACTGTGCTACTACCAGGTCTCACATAACCATGACATTTATCTTTCAAAACAGAGTAAAATGAGAAATGGTTGAAGTGAAACTCAGACAGGTAGACAATTAAAGTACTGCCATAACTTTACTATTAACTATTGCACCATGTGAGAGAGTTATTATTTTTTTAAAGACACTTTCTACACCTTCCATACCTTCCAGGTTAAACCATGTGTTTCAAATTATCTTTTTCTTAGTATATGAGAAGGTAACACTTTGACGGTTTGTGTATAAGACTGTCATTACACCGTCATAAACATGACATACCACCTGTCGTGAACATGAGTAAGTCTTCATGAATATTTATGACTGTTGTGACTGTTGTCATAAAGTGTCATTTGGTAAATCATGACACTTTTAAAACAAAGTTGACATTTGTTATGATAACTTGACATTACTTTAAAATTATATAGTTTTATGTTATTAGAGCTAAAGTTTAATCAGTAATACTTTTATAATAAATATATGTCAGATCATGATTTCTTGGTTAATGTCAAGTTGTCATAACAAAGACATTTTTGTCTAGGTTAATGACAAGTTGATGACTGCTGGCATTTCATAAATTTTAAATAATTTATTAATGTAACTAGAAAAGTATATAATGCAATAATTGAGATTATTGATTCCTGTAAATTTAGAGAAGAAAGTTTTTGACCAATCATGAACAATTTGCTATCACAAATAATTTGAGTTATCACAGAACTAGCATTTGATCACCTGCAGGGAGACAGATATTTATGATTAACAAATAAAAAGGCACTGATTAACAAATATATAATACCAGAGTACATTAAGTTTAGAAATATGGACTGGGTACTGTCTTAAATGAATAAGAGGAGCTGAGGGAGAGATTACTTTTAACAAGTATTGCATTAAAGATTATGTTGTTCAAATTTAGAGGTAGGCTTAGTTCATACCCTGCTGGGCACTTGAAGGAATCTAGCTGAGAGCCTTACTGAGATGGATCAGCCTTGCCTTTTCAAAATGCAACCAGAACTGCTGATTTTGTGAGCTGTATAGAAGGCTTTGGGTCACCTCGCTGCAGACGTCAAGCCTCATTGATGGCAGGTGTCTGCTGGCTTCAGCCAAAGCACAGATATGCCAGAAGAATCAAAATTATTCTACCAAACTCTTACACTGAAAAACTTACTAAAGTCCAAGAACTTCTCTTAAAAGTTTTAAGAAAACCCATGTGCTGATAAAACCGGCATAGCAATGCATATGTAAAATCGCTGTTAGTCTCTCCTCTACATTACAAGTGACATTTGTATTTGAACTATTAAACAATCTGTTTTGTTATTTTTCCTTCCTTTCGGGAGAGTTTATTATTTTTTTAAGCAACAAAGCAAGGCAGACAAACCATTATTATTTACTTTTGAAATTACTGAAATAATTATGTTTGCTTCTTTCATTCCTGGAAGGCAACAAGACTCCTTTAGCATTAATCACATACATAATATTCAAATGATTGAAATAGCTGGAATAAAATAAGCTTAGAATAGTTTTTGTTTACCACAATATTCTACACACACAGTTTATTATTAAACTTTATTGATTACCGAGGGAAGTTATTGAGTATATTAAAATACTGTCTCTAGTCCAAGTTGCTACCATCCTTTGGTTGGCACTATGATTCCATTTCATCCAGGCTTCAATAGAGTTTATCAATAGTTCATCTACCTGGGATTCTCATCTGTTATTTTGGACTTCACCATGAGTTATGATTATGAGAGAGGAGTCCTGACTTCAGACCTGCATAGTGTCAAATCTAAGATATAAAGAGTTTGTTATTTTTCAACTTTTCTTGCTGGTTTGGTTGTATCACCAAGACGGTCTGTTTGGTAGTTTTACAATTCTCTGCCCCTCTGAAGGTGAGAGGTCATTCCATGGCCCATAGTCCTCCTTAGTTTTTCTGAAACAACAAATTCCTGTGAAAGAAAAAGGTATTCTGTTCTTAGTACTTTCCTGTAGTGTGGTGCACTCCTTGTTAACATTTTGCAGTAATGCTTTGATTGCCTGTTTGTACCAAATGCAGCAAAGTATTCCAAGAACACTTCTCTCTAGTGCCAATAAAATTTCCATGTGAATGCCTAACGCAGCGCATAAGCATTTTATACAATCTTTGCTCAAAACAGACAGTGCTTCCACCCGTATTTGACAACATGCTCAGAAATGGATTTTCCTTGAGAATATTAACAATTTAAGTCTACAGTTTCCAACTTGCAGCTGTATAGCCAAAGCTGTGAGAAAATCCTCCTTCCTGTGTGACTACACTGCATGTATTTACCGTTTCATTGTCTGTTCCTCTCACCTTCCCTGCACACAATCACGCACACTTTTCCTATCCTGAGTTCTGAAATACACACACCCCCACACACGCCCGCCCGCGCACACACCCATAGCATTGAGTGTGGATAGCGCTGCCAGCAGCAAGGTCTGACAGATATTCCTTTGTGGCCATTTCAGAGAGTGGGCACAGAGCTCCAAGCACCTGCTAGCAGGCTTGCATGTCACAGTAGTTGTCACCAACAATCACATTTTTTCAGCTGAGACTAAATATAAGTGGGAAGGTGTGTTCCTGTATTTGGCTTCCTAGCAAGAGCTAATCAGACAAAGTTGGCTAAGGAGCTTTCGTCTCATAGGCCAATTGTTACACCCCAAACAGTTAGCAACCCTGAATCATTTGAGTTTAGGAATTATTGGAAGAATTTTCTTGTCATAAAAGATGAAAACTTTATCCATAAGTACATGTTCATTAATTATAATATTTATCACAATTGTGTTTATTGGGTTTCATTGCTGTAAAAAAAGTCTTGAATCACCCTCCATTTTTTAGGGATGTTGTACAAGATATGCCATGACAAAAATTAATCACATTTTTGTTCTAGATGCCCTTTGTAGATTAATCATTTGTTCTTGTGATGTATACAATCCAGTCATTGTTATTTTTATTGAGTTCAAAACTACATGTACATCTCAATTAATTTTATTAGCATAAAAAGTGTATAGCTCAGTTTTAAAAGAAAAAAGTAAAATTTATTTCATATATTGTAACACAGATATATTTCATCAGTTAATTTTCAGTTTAATGGTTATAGCTTGCAGCCAATTTAAAAAAAAAAGTTTTGGATAAATTTTAAAAAGTGGAAAGCACTGACTGGATATTTGGTTGGATTTTTAAAATTCATTAAACAAAGAAGCCTAGCATAAGCAACTATAGCCAATGTCTGGATATATAAATTGTATAGCAATGTAATACAATTTTAAAATTTTGAATTTAGCAACAGGTGGGAGTCCTTTGTTTTGTTTTGGTTTCATTTTTTTAAATGTGTCTTAATGCTGCATTGCATTGTATTGTTTGGTATGCATAACAAACTGATTTCAAATTTCAACCTGGCCAATCTGCAAAAAGAGTTATGTTAATTTTCTGTACTGTTTTAGAATTGTAGTCTATCTATGCTGCAGATTGGCAATGGCAGTAGGAAGTGAACAAAGCCATCAGTCCTGTTGGTAGCTCTTTCAATATTGAATTAACATTAACAGCCAACCCATTCAGCTTGGTGCTTCTCTTTTTGCAGCGGGGGGTGGTTGTTTACAGCACAATGCTAGTAACCGTCATACATCTCATTACATGCACCACAGGTAAAATTTAAAACTTCAATAGAGTCCAAGCAATTATTTGTCAATAGCTGTGGGTCCAGACTCTCTGCATGAAACAAAGTGTAGAAAAAGTAATAGCTTAGTTTTTACCAAGCTATTACTAGTGTGAAGCAAGATCATTAGTTCTCACAATCCATTTTTAATCATAGCAAATAAAAGCAGATAAGATCACCACACAGGAGCTTCAAAAGTGAGGAGGACATCCAGTTAAACAGCCAAGAACATTCTGTTTCTTTCTATTATATGGACAAAGTACTACATTTACATTTTGCTTTTTGTAATGTAACCAGTACTTTTAATGCAATATAGACTCAAAAGAAAGAAAAACATACTTTTATAAGCACATTAATGTATCATACAATGTGCCATAGAGATGTTTTATTCACAAAAAAGTTATTCAGGACATGTGGTTGATGGTGAGGGAGATGGATTGGAAAGGTGCAGAAGTAGGAATGAAATCCAAACTACATCGTGATGAGGCAACATGCAGCAGGCTTTTAAGTGAAATGAGGAATGAAAAGACTTTGGCACCATGGCACACATTAGCTCCACACACCAGGAGCTCATCACACGAGGCTGATAGCTTCTGATAGACTATCTCTTTTGTGATGCAGAGGACCCTCTACACTCACTCTCTATCTGCATTTCTATGTGACTTCAATGCAATTCATGTGTCCCAGGTAGATTATAACTGCTACATGTCTACTTGTTGCTGATTATATTGATTTAATACACACTTTGATGAGTAATCCACAAGATAAGGTATGTTTTCAGGTCCCTAAGGGCAACTAGAATTGATTCAAGTGATAATATTGTAGTGAAAAAAAACAAATATATACATTGTCAATTTATGTTGCTTACCTTTTATCATGCATTTTGAACATTTATAAGTAGACTGGTTTTCAGTATAAATCCTGCATTGTTTATTTCCATGTAAACAAGCCTCTTAACGGTTTTTCTTAGTCACATTAGTATGTATCATGCACACAGCTATAGTTCTGTAGAACAACGTGAAACAACTCTTTATTGTGCTGTGCAGGTGCAACTTTGTCTGCATGCTGTGACAAATAAAAACACATAAAAGAAACTACAGTGTTCACGTTTTCCATTTCTTGTGTGATTCCAGGAGTTATTTTTATATCAAGAAGCAATATTTGTAAGGCTGCTAAAGACCCTTTGGCTCACTTGCTGCAAAATCTGCAACAGGAATACTTTAAGTTCACCTGTCAGAGACACAGGCATAAGAGCTCACATGGGACTGCTGTTCTTCTGCTCTGGATTTTGAAAACCACTGCTGCATTTATCCAAACAGCTGTGGTTTACTTGCCTTGAGAACAGAGCCCCCACATTCACAGTTGTGAGGAAGGGAGACAATTACTGAGATTCATCACTGCAGTTTGTCTTCAGGGCACAAATCCTCTCTTGAGAGTGAGGGAGAGGGATTGATAACGCTGTCATGCATCACATGACTTGCAGATGTTTCGTATCAAATGACAAAAAGAAATGTTTTTAAATGGAGCCACTTATATGTGTTTTAGGGAAGTTTGCAGATGTTTAGTTTTGTCACTGATTTATTTATATGCCACAGACAGTTAAACAGAATAATTTTTTTGTAGCTACAACATAAAAACGGGTTTAGGATTTATAAGAACATGTGTAACTTCCAGCCAGGAAGCCTTAAAAGCACATCTTTTGTCTTTCTTTACAGTATAGAATGCAGAATGATATCCAGCTGTGCAGAGAAGATTGTTTGGTACGGCTTTATCTTATGTTGGTACCTCATGCTGCCTCTACATTTGTTTGTTCAGATAGGGTCTTATTCAACCAAGTCAAGACGTTTAATCAGAAATCCTATTGTTAGATGAGTAAATAAAAACTAACATCTCTTTCCAATTGTTTATTTTTTCTCTCTCATATCTCTATTTACCAAGCACTTCAAGATCTAAAGTAAGGTGTTTCTAAAGTACGATGCAGAACCCAAAGATCTGCATCGTACCCTTCTTTTGAGATAGGACAAATAACATAAAATGTGTCCAATCGCTTGCATTCTGAAACATACAACCAAGGAAAATAAGAAATAAATAGAACAAAAAAACATTAGGTATAAATTGGAATGCATTTGATTGGGATTGAGTATAATGGACAACTAACAAGAAGCAGTGTATAAATATGACCTGGAAGGAGGAGAATATGGTTTTTTTTTATTATTGATATAATCTGAAAATATTTTTATTTAGCTTCTCTGAGTCGATACTTTGGAGAATCACTTTTCCCTGCAGTTGCAGCTTCCTTACAATGTTGCTCATGCTTGGCCAGATTGGAGATAGAGTTCCTCACCACAGTTTCTCAGTTCAGTTTAAGTCTGGACTTTGTACTGTTCAGTCTCATGAACATACTGTTGAACTTAACCATTCCATAATATGTATTGCTGTAGATTTAGGGTTGTTGTCCTCTAACATCTTTTTCAGAGGTGCCCAATATTTATCTCCATTGATTTGTTAACCATCTTCCATATTCCTGCAAATGAAAAGCGACTCAATACCACGATGCCACCATGTTTCAGGCACAAGACGATATCATGCAAAGTCAGTTTTACACTGAATGTTGTATTTTCCTCACTGTGCACAATGTTACAATGTTCTTATCTAACAAAGCATCTTGTTATATTATAATCACTTATAATATAATCACTTATATTATAATCACTTATGCTTTTTCCCTTATATGGCTTCTGGTAAAATGACTTTTCTTCGACAATAACTTTCATCTTTCCACTCTGGCATAAAGACCAGATTGGTGAATTGTGAGCTATGTATACCTCTGCAGCTTCTTAAGACTTCCCATGCTGTCATACTTTTCATCTTATTTGTAGGATATTTAGAAAAAATACTTAACATATGTTTGTGATTGTAACACAACACTTTAAAAACTCAAGGGACAAATGTGAGACTTGTAACACATTTGGTCTTGCAAGTTGAAATGATTTAAATCTAACCTCAAGTGTAATAAATTTCACGCCACAGATTCCATCAATTGGTTATTGAAAACAATAATAAGCAAATGTATGTCTATCAAACATTTCAACTGAGTACTAAAATTAGGATTTGGATTGTCTAAGTAAGATTCTCCATCTTCTTCTCAATGGTTACACTTTGCTGTCTTAATAAGAAAAAGAAAATTAAGTACTGTAAAATGAAATTAGTTAGAATGGGCTTTAAACAAATGGGCACAGCAGACACATACATCCCCATTCGCCATTGTTATCACGGCCAGGTAACTGCTGGAACTAAACCTCAGCCTTCTGCTGCAATCAACATTGACTGTCCAGTTCAGAAACAATGCAAGCAGTTTCACAACCAGCAGAGTAGCAAATATGGAAATTTGCTGGCACAGATGAGGTTTTTTTTTTTTTTTTATTTCAGCAGGGAAAAATTCCCTAATGTGATGCTTTGTAAGCTTAGTGGAATATGGACCTGATGAGACTTTTCTGAGATAAAAAAAAAAACCCAACCAACTGGACCTAGTGATGTGTTAAAGCCTCAGCTTGGGAGACAAGTACATTATAAGATTGTGAACTAATTAGAATGCCATGGTAGATTGCACAAGCCACTCTGTTATTGGGATACATCTTCTCCCACTGGATGTAACACTTATAAGGACTTATTAAGACACTGGCGATGTTATAATCACTCAAGTAAAAAACAGATAATAATGTTATAATTTGCAACACCTGAATGTTTCTCACGTTGGTAATTATAGATGAAATGCCACACATTTATAATTCAGGAATCAAAATAGGTCTTACAATAAATACCTGCTGTCTTGAGTGAACTCAGCATTAGTCAAAACAGAATGTGCCAAAGAAATAACGTAAACTTATACAATAGATTTGTCTATTGTGAAGTCTTAAACATATTTTCTTTCCTTTTTTTAAAAATAAAACTTGCCTCTTAATAACTCATCTCAAGTTTTAATTTGATTGCTTTATATCCAATCAAGATCATCTTCAGAGGCATCCAGTAAAAAATAACAAAAACATGTTGGACAGAAAAAAAAGGACAGAATTTTAAAATATACTAGTCCAATAAATTAAAGCAACATGTGAGCAGTACCAATCTTCATTAGTGGTTTCCATTCTTTGGTGTGGAACAGTGTTTTGTAAATTAGTTGATCCCTTAAACTTTTCCACATCTATTCATGCTTCAACTACAAACATAAATGTATTTACTGTAGATTTTTGGAGACTGAGCATTGCAAAGAAGCACATAACTGTAAGTAGCCTGGTTGTTCTATGCTTTACTTTATCTAGACCCATGTCTGTTGAGAACCCTGAACTTTTTGGGCTTTGTGGTAAATGCTATGTGTTGAGAAAAACACTGCACCATCGGTCACCATGAACTCATCCACAATGTGAAATAGGATGGTTTCAGTTTTTTAGCAGGAGCATGCAAGTGGACAGAGTTTATAAAAAAATGGGTGAAGCTAATTACGGGTCAATGCTGGGAGACGTGTTTGAGAGTGTGACAGACTGAAAACTGGAGTGGTTCACCTTAAAAGTGGATATTTATCCATTTCATGCAAGAACTCCAAGACAATGGATTTGCTCAAAGCATATTTGTGTGTTTGAATGGGCCAGTTAAGTCCACACCTATTGTGATTTTCTCAATTTAAAATTGAAATGATGATTGTGATCCAACCGAATTTGCAGCTTAGTAAATAAAGGTTCAGCTTAAACCTGGTAAATTATAAAAAGTCTAAATTATAAAAGCCTGTGAAATCAAAAAAAATGTGTTTGATGGATAGCTTGATTACCATAAGCAAATTGACATTTCATAACTTTTGAAAGTAATAAGCTCTTAAAACTTTTCTTCATGCACAAAAAATGCAACATCAACATTTTCTGAGATGACAATTACATTTTTAAATAAATAAATAAATAACACTTGTTTTACAAAAAGACATCAATCTGGAAAATTCAGCAGAAGGTTAGTCTGACATCACAGTGCATCTTATTAATAATTTCTTGAGTTCTGAAACATTTTTCCAGGGGCAGTACACCTTGGCCTGTATTCAGTATTCTGCCATAATATGAAATGTATTTATTTTGATTGAAAAACTTCAAGATTGGCTGGCTCAGCTTCTGGTTTGGTACAATTCACTCCCTCTGCACATCCTGTACTTTTTCATAAACACCTGCTTTGACCATGATGGCAGGCAGACGGGGAGGTTTGGGTCTCAATCATCTCTCCCTTCAAATTGACGCAAAATATGAAAACTTTTCAAATCTATTCATTAACCTCCATCCAAGGTTCAGTGAAATCCTATGACTTATGTCAGCACCTTGCTTTTTATGCGAGCTAGAACTGCAGATGGTGTTAAGAAAAATATTGCTTGTACCATCTCTGTTTCATGGCAGGAGGGGCAAAATGACTGTCAAGGAGCATCAGTGTGGACGGGGGTGATAACACCAGGCTGCTGCTCCTCTCCCACCTCCTTTTCTTTCCCTCTGGCCCAACAGCATCCATTCTTCCTTATGTAAATGTCACCATGTTGCCTTATAGACCCCACAACATCCATCTCTTTGTGGAAATGCCACAGCATCAGCACCACTGTGCATCGACCCAACACTGGGGCTGCCGGTCCTAAGAAAAACGGGGTCAAGAAGTGTGGTGCAGTTTCTGGAGGAAGTATTTGGAAGTTAGAACACTCAAGAGAGAGCAAGCCATGCCAGCTCAAATGACCTTGCATAGGCATGAAGTGGAGCCATTAATAAGGATAAGGTGGACAAGAAAAAGACACAGACAAGTACAGTCAATGGAAAAAACACAAGCATCTATTTTTCACTCTGTGTACACAGTGTGAGAGCGCCTGTCGCTCTGTGCGATAAGGAGTGGTCCTGCTTTAGATTAATGACCTGCTTACAGTGCAGCACAAAATCAGCGCAGATGTTGTGCAGAGAAAAGATGACTTTGCTGACAAGCAGCGTGTCCTCTCTGTCAACAGGAGAGACTCCCGGTTCTTACTATTACACCGACACCCCCGCTGAGCAGCATCACACTGATGAAAATCTCTCACCTCTGAATTTAATCAAGGTGTTTTTCAGGTATTTCTTGCTCAAACTGCATGCCTCTTCCTCTGCTGGATTGTCTCCTTATCCCCCACAGGGCAGTTCTGGAAGATTTCACCAGCTAGGTCTAAAGGATATCTTCAGTGCATTTTTTTCTTATTAGTTAGCATTACTTTTTTTTTCTCTCTCTCTCTCTCTCTCTCTGCAGGGTGTGTGGGTGGCTGAAACTGTATTGGTAGCTTAATCTCACACACAGAGCAGCAGGAATGGCCAGCTGCAAGCTAGTTCTGGATTAAGTGAAAGAATCTAACCACCTACTGAGTAATATCTGGCGCCCTGAAGGAACTTTTTATTGCTCTTAGCATGCCTTGACAACTTTTTGTCTGGATCTTTTCAAAATTATATCTGACATATCTCCCTTCTCCATGTGGTTTCAAAGACCACATGGAGCCAGTTTATTACACAAAATAAATTAAGGAGCAGCTACTCTAATATTTTTGACAAGGGGTATGGTGGGACACCTATATAAAACTAATTAGCATTCGGGTTATGAGAGGATTTGAATTGCATCTGGCACTGGTGTGGTTTCACTGTTGGGTTTGATTAAATAGCTGGACCTCCTGTTATACACAGTTGGGCTGGCACCACTTGTCTGTGCTTACTGGCTCTTCTCCTGGGCAGCTCTTCCCTCTCCCATCTGGTACCACCATCACTGCCAGTAAGCTTCTTGCACTGTTTCACTCCCTTCCCTTATCTATCTATCTATCTATATTCCACTTTGAACTTTCCTTAAAAAAATGACTGTAATTGATTCTGTCAAAACTGAGTTAGACATCGTTCAAAGTTTCACTTCATGAGAAACTTCTTGGGTGTTGCAGTAGTTTGTCTCAGAGTAAAGAGGAAAATGAGAGTGACTCATGAAGACATTGCAGGTGCTTCCGAGTCAAAAATTTAGAGCGCTCTCTAGATGTTTGTGGGAAAGAACACCTATCAGCATAAACTACTGTGATTTTTTTTTTCTTGACAAAATTTGCAGTGACAGTGTGATTGTGGTAGGAAAATGGAAAGAATGCTGTAACAAATGAAATGCGATATATGGTCTCTTTGCACGTTTACACACTGCAGCATAAATTGAGAAATCTCAATGGTTAATTAGCACAATTTTTGGCATTAACGATCTAGTATTTCTGAGGGCTTTCTGTCTTCCAAAATCAGGGTTTGTTGCTTCCCAAGTGTGTGCATTCACACAATAAGTGAAGCAAGCTGTTCTTTGTTTTCTCAAGTTTTACTTTGCCAAGCCAGCCTTAAAAAACAAAAGAAGTATGTTTTAGCACTTGTCTGAGCTTTCAATGAGACTCTATAACTTATTCCAGTTACATATTTAAATGTACAGTGACTCTTTATCTATGTCAATAAATTTTCTTAAAGAGGACCCATGGGAGAAAAAAGTTGTTTAATGTGTGAACAGATGTGACAGCTCTCGACTGTACCTGCTCAGTTTCGGTTGCACAATACAAAAAGTGAGAGGCATCATTTTGGAGCAGAATAACCTCGTTAGAGAAAGCAGTATATTCAGTCAGAGGAGACAGATGTCAGAACGGTGGGTGCTTTAAAAAGAAAGACTTCTCTCAATGTTGAACTTTAGCAGGTAGGTGTCAAGAAAGTTTTAACATTTCCAAATTTTAAGTCATGGTGCAGAGCTGTAAAAAGCTGCATAATTTTTAACTTAAGCTTCTCAAGGAAAGAAAACAGACCGTTATCAGTTGGTTAAAAAAATGCATACTTTCTGTCAATCAACTAGCTACAGTACAAACATTTTGTAAAATAAAAATCTTGAATTGGGATTATTAAAATTATTTCTTAATGAAGTTGTACAAACAACTTTATGTTTGTTGTAATCTTACAGCTTGAATGTATATTTTCTGCTGAAAAGTTGTAAAGATAATAGCAGTGACATACAGCATGGTTCATGACTGGTGAGAAACTGTCTCCTCTGAAGTCAGAGACGATGTACAAAATAGTATGGACACATATTTTTATATATTAATATAGTTTTAAATTTCACATTATGATTACAGTTAAAGATGAATTGTTAACCCTTTTAAGTTCTTCATCAGCTGTTCAGCCTATTAAAGAGGAACGATCATCCTACTGGGTAATATGGCCTCACTGCATTCGGATACTGGACATATTTCAGAAAAAGCGAAGTTGAGAGTTTTTTGAGGGTCTATCTTTTTTGTACATGTAGTGGCGTGCTGTGTTGCCTAGGATTGAAATCTTGATTCATCCATCTCATGAATGTTGTACAAAGAAAAACTATAACAACAAATGGCTTGATTTGAAATATAAAATTTGTTTCTTTCCCCATCTTTACATAGATTTCATCCTAATACTATTTAACATTATGACTCAGCAATAAGAAACAATTTCTGGGGGCGGGGTTCATGTTGTAGACAGTAGGGTGTTTTGTTTAATGCTAAAGATGCATTGGCTTGCATTGGCAAAAACACCTCAGCTGTTTTTGCTGCCAGCATACCTTTGCTTCTGTGTCAAATAAAAACTTTTAAATGACTCCCCCGCAGAATCTGCACACTGTGCAAGAATCACAACTAGAGATGAGTGGCAATCATGACAGCTTCCACGTGTAGAGGGATGAAAAAAAAAAAAAAACTCTTCTCCAACCTATCATGCCAGAGAGGCTGACAGGGAGACGTAATCTCCCCAGGAGTCTTAACTCTGTGCTGTGGATGAAGGATAAGGGGAGGTAGAGAGGTGAATGAGTGCTATGTGGATAGATAGATGGTTGGAAGGATGGATGGGTAGAAGGAAAAAATGAGAAGAGAAGATTGAGTAGTGGAGGGTACTCTAGCGCACTCATGCTCTTGATTTGAGATAACTCTCCAAAGTCATCAAGGCTGACAGATACACATTTTGTACTCATAAACAGGTACAGAACAACACAAAAACGGTATTACTTACACACACTTGTCAAACAAGACAGCTTTGCATCAGGGATCTTTGCTCAAAAGCTGGAGAACAGGAAAATCCCACACCACAAATCCTGCTGCCATTGATGCCAGCAGGGTGTCCTGTGAACGGCCTGGCATGCGCCTGCATTTTATGTGCGGTAGAACAAGCAAGAACTGTCATGACTGATAAGGAAAGAGACTTTATCTCTGGATCAAACCTTATCCTGAAAAAAGCCAGACATCTATGAGGACTTGCTGACATTTCACAGAAGGCAGTGGTTTTGCAGTAAATAGCAGAGAAAAGTTGCTTGTTTTGCAGCAGCATTCCAGGGTTAATTTGCCCTTGTTGCTAATGACAACAAATTATCCTAGGAGGGTTGTTTGATATAAACATAAAATCAGTTAAGTGCATCTTTTTGATTCCTTACATACTACTTACATACTGCTAAAGTTAAGGCTGTAGAATTTAAGGATTGGTGTCTAATTTTTTTGTTTTGGTGGTGCATCTAAGACCATAACCCACACAGTGGAAATGGACTTCATAGATCCAACGTAAAACAAATTTTATACATTTGTTGAAGTTCATAAGTTTGTGGAATAGATATTTTGCAGTTTCATCTGAATGAATAGTTTAAGACACTGGCAAAATAGTAACACAGAAACTAAATTAATCAATTATGAAAATGATATCCTAGTAATCAAATATTCAGCAACAAATAACATTAAGAATAATGTGCATGTTAATATGTATTCTTAATTTGCAGAAAATATTAGAATTACTCAAGATAGAAATTTGCTCAGAAGGCATAAGCATCATTCAAAGCAAAATACTTAGCTTAAGAACAATATTTTCATAAGCTTTGTCTGCGCACGAAACAACAGTTGTGTGAAAAGTTATTTGCCCCCATTCCTGATTTCCTACTGCTCTCAGGCACGTACAATTGACATTATGACCTGTCACCAATGGACCGATAGGCAGCTGCAAATTGTCCTGAAGTGAAACGCTCCGTACCTGGAAGAACTGAGCCCCCTTTACCTCCAACATTGGTTATCAAAGTTTATCATTATATGCTACGGTTTTAGAGATTTTGTGAAAAATGATGAGAATAAGTGGTCAGTTGTCAATACTCAAAGAGAGAACTGACAAAGAAAACTAATTGAAGGCATCTGATGAATCAAATCTTCATGAACCTTTGTTTGATTTTGAATTTCATTCAGATATCATTAAAGACATTAATAAATAAAACTGTTTGCTTATTTATGCTAACCACTAGGGACTGACAAATTTCATGCAACAATACTCGAATTATCCTGTTTCTACATGTTGCCTAAAAGTAAATCAAAGTTACTGCACTGGCCTCTACCTCCAGAACTCTTTTCTTTTTGTTCCCTGAATCCTAGATGAAAGCTAAGAGAGCTTTCAAAGGGATTTAAATTATTGAGTAGCAACATGAAATCTAATTCAGAATGATAAATGAAATTACATTAAATTAGAGTCCAAGCCTATGCAACCCAATCGTTGCTGGGAGGATATAGAGGTAATGCTGTGTGTGAGTAAGGGAAGCCATGTGGGGGAATGTTTTGATGAATTTATGTCTCTCTCTGGCTATAGCTGTAGGGTTTGGTGTGCTGCAGAACATCACCAACTCCCCATCATTAACTGTTCTCTTGTAAAACAAAGACCAGCCACTAACTTGAAAGAAACACTGCCTCCAAATCTGATCAAGCTCTATCAGCCTTGCAGGAATAATCATTACTTATTTTACTCATTTTTTCACTCTTGCCTGTGCTGTTACATTCTACTCCTGTCAAAGAAAATTAAGACAGGTGGGGGTGGACTTGCCATCTGCAGAAGTTTGGAGATTTCCCTTAGGGACTGTCATCCTGTTAGCTGCCAGGAAGACGAGCAACAGTGACAAAATTTAGAAATCTAACCCAAACTTTTCGATTGGGCATTATGTACATGCTAACTATAAAAACTGTATTGTTGCGTGTGTCATTAAGGTCTATCAGGGCTTTTCAGCAAACAAACTGTCTACAGCCATATATTTTTTAAGCTGATTGCATTGTGTAAATGTCACTATATCAAATCAACTATTACAGTGATTGATTTGCAGTCCCATTTTATTTAAACAGGGACAGAATGTTTCCTATTCAAATACAGTAAAAAGCTTAAGTAAACCATCAATCATTACTGGTTGCATGGAATTGTCAAATGCTAAATTAAGATGCAATGGACATAGAAACTCATGAATCTAAGCAAATTTTCTGTAGTTGTGCAATGCGTAAGTAACATGTTGGCTCATTGACCAGTGTGGGTAAATTTTTAATGCCGTGAAACCACTGGATGCAGTGGTGAAATAGAGATCTTGAATATATTTCCACCAGACACACACCCACACTGCTGTTCTTCACCAAAAAGAAGCGAATTGTAAAACAATAAACACTATATTTTAATTAAATTCTAGCTGTTGTTTAACAGATGTCATCAATTATTTATCAGC
The DNA here is from genome assembly GCF_003331165.1 of Xiphophorus hellerii. Taxonomy (NCBI): domain Eukaryota; kingdom Metazoa; phylum Chordata; class Actinopteri; order Cyprinodontiformes; family Poeciliidae; genus Xiphophorus; species Xiphophorus hellerii. The sequence goes on from NC_045680.1 coordinate 7,173,594, forward strand.
TAGTGATGTTGCTTGACTATTTGACTTTTTCGCTTCACATCATGCTATAATGTTATTTCCTCATCAAAAACATACCTGGAGTGTTGCTTTGATTCTTTCATGCACGTTTGAGAAATCCTATAATCTCCTCTGTGAGCCATTTAGCTCTACAAAATGCCTGGTGGGAAAAGCGACCCCTTCGAGGACAATGCTTCTCCTTCGCAGGGTTAATGTGACAGCTGTCCCGACTGTCACACGCAGACACTATTGGTAATGTTTTTTTGTTTTCCCTTAATATTACTTTATATATTGATTAGTGAGTAGTTTAGATTTTTATCTTTAAATTTGTTTTCATTAGTCTGACTCTTTAGTTAACTATTTGTTGTGCACCCATTTAGTTAACTTTATGTGTCAGTTCTTTGTATATTTTGTTAAATACAACAAATTAATTATTTTTCTTTTGAGTTACCAGTTTCCTCTGGACCTGTGGCTGAAAATCAGAGATGAGCTCCAGCTGATTGGTGTCCATATATGGTTGTCAAACTTCCTCAGCGGACCATTCCATTTGTTCACCAGGGGAGGGGGAAATTTGGTCTTTAGTTTAATTTTACCATTTATTTAATGTTTCTTCTTTTGGAAAGTTAGTTAAATTCTGATATTTATTTCATTTATAGATTTAGTAATATTCTGACCAATATTTGTTAGGTTTTTGTGTGTTTAATTACCCCCTAGTGTGTGTTAATGGTCTGATCAGCCACTATTTAAGTTCCCCTCATGTCTTGTTTGTTAGGTCAGTTTGTGCTTGAGTTTGTTCTGTTACCACCTGAGTTGTACTTTGTTATGTTGACCTCAGTTTGGGCCCAATTTATCATTTTTGGATTCTTTTTGTTAATAAATTAAGATTATATTTTGAATTTTCATCAACGTCTCTCTGGCTGGTCTATGCAAAACCTTCACAGTTACAAAAGTTTTGTTTTTTTCATAGTTTAGTTTTATTTTTTTGTGACTTTTTGTTTGTCTAGTTCAGTTAGTTTTAATTAGTTTTTATAGTTCGTTTTCTAATTTGTATTAGTTACTATTAAACATTGTTTAAACAGAGTTAAACATTCTTTAATTTTAGTTTAGTTTGCATTAGGTATAGTAGTAGTTTTAGTTTTTTTTGTATTTTGGTTTATTTTTAGGTGCAGTATTCAAAAACGTCAAAGTATTGTATTGTGATTATGTATGCATCGATTGGGTAATTAATACTCAATAAAACATACAATTTTCAAAAAAAAAAATTCAGTTATTGTTGAACAGCCACGTGACTCTGACAGAAACCCAATTTCAAGCCTTTAAATTGTGAAATCTAATTTCTTTTAAGTCATATTTGACATGTATAAAATTTTTATAAGTGAAGTTTACATAGTTACATTACATAGTTGAATGTGCTATAAAATGATACGATGTGGCTGGAAAACACATAGTACTGGCCCTTTAAATTGCCGTCTACAACTGGCTAATTCATCTACAACTGAGATTCTGTGAATCCAAGAAAAAGTAGTTCTCATTCAGTGGGTTGTGCTTAAAATCATATGCTTGACATGGCTTCAGTAAAATAATTTTGCTTCACTATGGAGAACCAAATATCATTTCATTAATATGGCTTTTTGAACACACACATTTACTCTCATTTGAAATTACTCAGTGGTGTAATTTGAGTGCCTGGAGGTTGTCTGTAAATGTGCACAGTGGGCTGTGTGTTCCCAGTTTTTCCACCACAGTCCTCCTTGAGACTGGCACCCATCAAAAAAACATTATGTCAACTGCAAAAATCCAATTATTAGGCAACTCTTGAGGCCATGTCACCTTTTTGAAACTCTGGAATATACACCCAGCCTGATGCTCCCTAACACACACTTCCAAGCTGACTCTTTTGATCTACATTACTCCTCCCAGAGGACAGGTAAGTTATTCAGCCTTTTTTGTGTACCTCTGTTTAGATTTTTCTTTTTTTTTTTCGAGACATGGTCTTTCCAGCCCTTCATATGCACACCTGAGGGAAGAGGCCTTACCACAGGGTTGGGATCAATGAACTGTGTTCACTGTGCTCAGCCAGCGCAGGATCTTATTTAGAGGCCCTCCAGGTGGGGAGGATCAGTGGTGAACAGAGGGGGAGAGGCAAAGCCATCATCTATTATTTATTTCCTCATTTAACACTAGCAGCGGGTTCCTCGCCCACTTTTATTTGTTCAAAGGGTATTGGTGTGGGGTTAATTCTCTAAAGGGGTTAAAATAAGGAACATAATTGGATTCTTGCACCAGGACAGATTGGCGTTTGAAAGATAAGGGCTGTGTTGTAAACACGCAAAGCCTTGTTACTGATAAAAGATCTATTTGTGCTCTCTGGTCTCCTGCTCTACTGTCAGTGCATGCCAGAATGATGTGGGAAGGTGACGTTTATTGATCTTTTTTTTTTTCTTCTTCAATTAGTGGAATGAAGAATATGACCTTGTTGATAAAAGTTCTTTATTTTCTACAAAATCACTCATATTTTCTTTCTATTTATTGCATATCTGCACCATTTATCTCAAACAAAATCAGATAGGAATTAGGAAAAACTTTATTTTGTCCTGCATCAGACAAAAATATCTTTGTAGAAGGTATTTGAGTTATTTTAGTCAAAATAGAATAATGTTTTCTAATTTTATTATCTGCTACTTACACATATTCATATTATAAAGGGGTGGTATCATGTATTTCCCAGTCACATAGTACCATTTTATAGGAAAACCAATTAACTATGTTACCTTCAGTTGTTACAGAAAATCCTTTGATACATCAAACCTGACTTAAAATAAATTTGACTTAATAATCTGACACCTTGAAATTGGGCCCCTGTTTCTTTAAAAAGCTCCCACTCTTTCCAAAACTCTACCTTCAGTGGATCATCTCAACAATCCTTCTCGTTATGTCATTAACAGTTGTTTACAAGAGCGTTGGACTGACAAGTAGTTTATATGATAAGCTTAGCACACTCTGAGTTCCCCCAGGTGTTGGCTAATTGCTGTTGGCGCTAGTCTAGTGAAGCTGTGTGGGAAAGGCACCGGGGAGGGTGCACTCTGAGGTGGAAGCTTGACTGGAGGCTGTTGCTCCAAGGAGGAGCTTTGGGTAAATAGGCAGCACTTTGTAGGAGCAAGCCTTTAAGCACCCACAAATGGTTGCCATGGAAGATTCAGGAATTCTTCAAACATGCATGAAGAAATCAAAACAACACTCCAGGTATGTTTTTAATGAGGGAGAAACATCATAACATGAAATATAGCTCCAAAAAGCTTTACTTTTTGATCCCCCTTTAAATGACCTATAACAATATTAACACACAAGGAATACACCCATCTCAGCGAACAAAGCCCATCTACAGATTGAATTAACAATAAAATGAAAAAATCAAAAGAAGCTCACAGATGGGGAACATTTCCTTGGTACCTATGGTATAAACTTAAATAAAATATTACTTATTGCAGTAACATCATTCCACACTAACATTCAACCTTTAATTTTGATACTTAAATGTTCTGAAGTGTTTCTAGAAAAAAAATATTTGTAATTGATTATTATGACTTCATATTCTTCTGGGGTGTAAATGTGAGCCAACACCAAGGATGATTTCTCTTATCCATTTTTCACTAGGCACTGAGCTCACTGTGTAAGGACTGCCATCTTGGGATTCCCAATTCCTCATAATCATTAGGCACTCTCTACTTATCAACTTGATCTTTAGCTGTCATGCCAGGACAACTTCCTTTTCTCTCTTGGCATCATAAATGTGGAGTTTGCTGAATTCTAGAGCAACTTGAACTGGAACGTGTGCTTTATTCAAGTTTTTGCAACAAACACTTGCTATGGTATGCACCAAATTATTCATGTGTGAAGAAGAAACCATGCCCACTGTTCAGTTTGGTGGAGGAGCTGTGATGATGTGATCATGTCCCAAAACACCAAGGAAACTTGTCAGATTTCCTAAACTCTTTGAAATAACAAAACATTTCAAAATCAAATCTTGTACAGTCTGCTAGACAACTGAAAATGGGTCATTAGTGTGTCTTTTAGCAGGATAATGACTCAAAACAGATGGCCAAGTCAGCACAGAAATTATTCACCAGAGATAAAATCTATCTTCTTCCATTGTCATTTCCAGTCTTAAATCCTTCAACTTAACTGAAGAGATAATTAAGAACATCAGACAGCACACCAGATTCTGGACAATCTAAACAGGCTATGCAAAGAGGAATAGTCAAAAAAACTCTCTCTGTGTACTCCAGTCTTAGGAAATGTTGTGGGACAAGACTAATAATGACTATCCTCATAGCCAAAAAGATACCAAAAGTGCATCTCCTGAGATTTGTTCAGTGCAGTCACTCCTTAACATGGAATTTTTCCTCATAAAATGAATGTGCCAAAAAATGTAGTATTAAAAAAACATCTATGAACATTGCAGTGAATAATGTTTTAGCCCTTAACACATCTTTACAAGATGAGACAACAAATTTGTCCATATATATAATAGTATGAGTATAATGTAATTCTAATTCTGAAATCCAAACTGACCCAAACAATTGTAACTAAATCATGTCTCATATACCCAACATAATCTTAAATAGACATATTAAATAAACATATCAGACAACAGTATGAAATTTATAGGTAAAGACACAAAGTTTTGCCTTTTGAGACGATGCAATATATTGGAATATTTCTGAAGTCAAAATAGTTGCATATTTCAAAGGATATTTCCTCTGAACATGCATATATTTACATTGCCTGAAGGCACACCACTCAGATGCTCCATTCACTGGGATTCTGTAACTAAAAATGCTAAATGATCTCTTATTAAAACACTTAGCCTATGATAATAACTACCACTGCCCCAAATGGTTGAGTGGTTTCCATTAAAGTTTAAGCTCTAATTAAAAAATAGAAAGAAGAAGAAATGCATTCTGTAGCTGAGCCCTCAGGGAGGAAATCTGTCTTCTGTTCTGTTGTAAATTGAGCACACCTATCAGCTCAGTGCAGAATAATCAGGAATTAGGGGATAAATGCAGCAACTGTGAAGAGTAATATTTGCCTGCATTGCTCCTGTACCCGGGTTTATAAAGCTTTCTCTCTCCACAAGCTTGTGGCACTTCTTCTCTGTTTGAATGCAGGATTTAAAAGTCTCAAGAGAAGCACAGTGGGTGAGTAAGAAGGGTTTTTATGTGATGTTATAAGGTTCCACTCATATTTTCCACCCTTTTGAAATTCTCTTTCTTTCCTCATGAATGCATGCGAGTTGTGTTTTGAAATCGTGGAGAGGGTATGGAAATTTCTCATTGCTGTGTTGCAACTGAGAAAGGAAAAAAAAATACTTGCATTGCTTCATTATTTGACAAGTAATTAAGAGTAAATGTGTGCCAGCAGACAGTGAGCCACACACACACACACCCCCACCCCCCCACACACACACACACACAAACAAATAAATAAATCCACTTTGAAATGGGATACATTTTAAATAACCTTATTTACAGTAGCTAGTCTCTTCTTTATTATTTACACTTCTATTTTAAGATTGAAATGATTGCACTGTGATATAAAGTATGTACCCAGTCTAACTCCTGCCAAAGAAAAGATAGGAGCAGAATTTACTGTCTTCATATTTAATCTGTCATCTTGTATCAGCACAATCAGGCTCCTTTGCAAAGGCAAGGGACATTGAAGAGGCCATGTGTGCATCCCTGCCTTCACATATCCTACAGAAGAAGAAGCTAAACCCCTGTGCTGACAATCAAAGCAGCACCGCGTGGCCTGGGTGAAAATTGAGCGTCAGGTATTTACTTGAGAGGATTAAGCAGTGGCCGAAGGATTGCATGGTGAATGTCTTTAATCTGAACAATTTTGCTACTGCTGTTACAACTGTCCATCACTGCCATAAAAACATGACCACAAGCTGTTGGAATTGTGCACCTTTTGTGTTGTTAATGGGATTTTGTTTTCTCTCACAGTAAGGCACGTTTGGATAGGAAAGCTTTTTCAGTTTGTTAATGAACCATTTATTTCAAGGTTTTATTTATTTATTTATTTGGGGGTGACTAGCAATGGCCAAGCCCTTTAAAGGCAAAACTGTTTTTAATTATATCCAGACAGTTAACATAACTGTCTGTCCCAATTCAGAGCCAGGAATTTCTACAAATGCAGGCTACTTTATTATCCAGCAGTTTGCATTTACAGACTTAACATTGCCTTTATCGCCTTACATTTATTATACTTTGACAAATTAAGCTTACCATATCAAAACATTTTTTTTTATTTTCTCAAAATGAGGCCAGACCTTTAAAAGTTTAAAAACAAATCTAAAGAAATCATAGAAAAGACTCAAAAGTGCAACTGGTTTTCTCCACTACTGCTTCATGCTTGATACAAGTGATTCCATTAGGCTTGTGGAAGCATTGGTCCATGTGTTTAACTTCAGAGTGGAGCAAGCATTATTTTTGCAAATATCTTTTTCCATCTATCTCTAAATGTTTTCAACAAGATTTAAGATAATGAAAATAACCAAGATTTTCCAAAGCATACATGTTATTCTACTGGAATTTTTTCATATTGCTATTGGACTACAGCATTGTCCTGTTAAAACCCCTTAACTGTCACCTCAATTTCATCAGACAACATGTCAATATTTTGGGGGTGACAATTAAAAAATAAAAGATCCTGTCATCATGACACAAACTAAGATTCTGTAACATCTCCACATAGCCAACCACTGTGAGGGGCCCTTGCACAAATTAAATCTCAATCTTTCCATAAAATAAAACACTCTGAATCTTTTAACAAATCTAAAAGACCTTCTTATTGTGTCTAACCTCAGGAACTATGGCACATTATGAGAGGCCTTATCTGTGCAGCTCAGCAGTCCTCCCACGTTCAAAGACAGTATTTTTCTCCTTTGCCTTCAAGGGTTTCTGAATGCCCAACAGAAAATCACATAAAAGACAGATTCATTCACAGGTTTTGACTTTTTAAAACTAATGGCTTGTTTAAGTTTAAGTGCAGTTATTAGTCATTTTCACATTTTATTTCTTTTATGTCTCCTGTTTTCTCTTCTTGAATTTTGATTGTTATTGGATTTTAGGTGCATCTCAAAAAGTACAATGTTGTTGAAACATTTATTCAGAAAGTGAAACTCATTTGGCTATGTTCCTACAATGGATCTTGATGCTCAATTCTAATTTTTTTGCTCGGTCGTTCATACTACTAAACAAATGTGACTGGAATCAGACTTCTGTGTAAACAGTTTACGACTCCAAAGTGACTTGTATGTGAAGGAGAAAGATATTGATGTCACACAGCTGTGCAGATGTAATAATGGAGGGACTATGTGGATTGTAATATTCTGTGATAGAAGGCAAAGATGGAAGTAGCAATGTGTAATTTTGCAGCTACAATGATAGCAGCCAACTTTATGGTCCTTCAGTGTTTGTCTAATGGGATAACTAGATTATTAAACGGAAATGAGACACAAATATTAACAAGTTACAGAAGGCACTAAATAACTTTTCTTGCTTTTGGATCCCTTTGGTTGGCCTGCAACAGGATTGTAATTCTGAGTTCAGTCAGACCATTTAGTCTAACTTCTGATGAGGTCTGAGGTGGAGAGTAACAAACCACATTTGTTTGCTTTCCCACTGTCAACAGTATGCCTTAAGATATATGACCTCCATGATTTTACGTGATCCACTTGTTCATCTTGAAAGGTTTGCAATGTTTAAGATGCAGATGTCATACATCTACTGTAACTACTGTATTTTGCTAAATATGACTCAATGTTCTCACATAAAGACATTGCTTAGATGTTCTTGTATGTTGTTCTCCCTAAGTCCACAACAAAAACAGATAAGGACAACAGTCTTACTGGTAAAAAAAAAATCTTAATGAGCTTAAAATGAGTTCAATAACTACATTAGACACTGGAAAGGATGTCCCTTATTGCAAAATCACCCAAACCGATACCCCCCAAAATTACAGTCACTTCTCTGTTTTTTTTTACCTTTGATGGTTATTGTGGAATATTTTTCTGTCCTTCCTGTCACTTAACAAGTATTCTGTTTTGCACTTTTTTCTTTTCTCCTCTTGTTGAAGCGTTCCTGTACAATAAAAGATTCTGTACCAACCTGCTGCCTCACAATGTCATCTGCAAGCCTTATAATCCAGAGGGACCCTTGCCAGATCTTGTACTTGAGCTTGTCCGTCAGCAATGAAAATAAGAAAGAGCAGACCAGAACCTTGATGTAATCCCTGCATCACCTTGAACAGTCAGTCACTCCTTCTGCACACCTTCTACAATCTCACTGCCTTGACACCATCCCCCATCACCTTTCCATATTATCCGGACATTCATGATTTTTCATTGGGATATCGCACTTTATCCCTACCGGATGTTCTCTGCCTGCTAATACCAACATGTCAGACCTTCACTGCACTCTTCAAGGGTCATTTTGTCCTGGTTCTCATAGCAACCTTCTTTTTGGAATTTTTCTTTCTTTTAATAATTTTTGCTCTTCTTGCAAACTTTATGCAAGCAGCATAAAGTAACATTATTGCTGATATTACATTTCTATACTTCAAACATTTCAGCATATTACTATTTCTCTTAAAAATGATATTAGTACACTTTGTCTCCACTCTCCTGCCATTGTTGCACTATTAAACGATGCCAAACTTGAAATGCATCTATTGAATTGTGATCTAGAGAAAGTACATTTCCGTTCTTGATTGTCACATACCTGCTATCAGCCCATCCTTTCTCCCAAGTCATTAAAAGGCAAAATAAAAAGTACTTTGATTTATTCAGAAATTCTACTTATTCACTTTCTTTTGATCTTCTTTCTTTAAAAATTAATTCATATTTATCTTTCCACCAAGTTAACCCTAGACAATTTCCACAATAATAAAAATGGAACATAGCATGTTTTTTTGCATTTTAAATCAAATCCTAAGACAATTGTTTAATATCAGTGTGTTAATTTTTCCAACACTGCAGAGTCTGAATTCCTAACTTACAACAATGTAACACTGAAGGCAAACATTACATGTAGTTGATCAAGAAAGAGACTTAAGAGTTGATTTGAACATTCCCCTCAAAGACTTTCCATGGACTTGAGAAATTACTTGGGAAAATTCCTTATCACTCTACAGAAACATTGCTGACTGATCACTTTGGCTGAATACTCTCTTTCTTGAGAAGGCTAGCAGGACTTCATCAAACAGCTGTTTTTTCCCAGATAGATATACAGCTCTCACACCTAGATTTTAGCTCTTATATGCAAATACCTGTCAAACTCCTGCAATCACAAGGCATTCTCTAGTACAACACTGCAGGCAGCTCTCACTGCTAAAACTTTTCACTTCCCTTTCACACTATGTCAGAAAGATGTAAACTCATGTTAGACATTCCTAGTCTTACACCCAGCTCCCACATGGTATCTTGTACTGACAGTATACTATATCTATCTATCTACTCTCCAACTCATAAATGAACTCTTTCTGTTCACCAGTCAAACGTGTCAAAATTGGATGTTCTGGCTCTTATCCCCGGAAGTATATGGACACTTCCTTTCCTTCTCCAACAACATCTTTGTATTCAGTCCCCTGCCTTCCTTATACGTACATATGGCTAAAGGTTTTTTGATAAGCTAGTCTGATTCTGGAATTTGTTTTGTGATGTTGGATATTTTTGCCCTTGCTTTTGCTTTTGTTGTTCTGTTTATCTTATACTCCTAATTTTTCAAACTTTGCCTGATTTGTGAATGTGCTCATCGTATGCCTACAGTCTTTTGGTTGACATGGTCTAAACTGACTGGTACTATATTAAATATTTTATTTAAAAACTGCTTTTTGAGAACTTAAAAAGATTCAAAATCAGTATTTACTTCTTGATCCTGATCCAATCTTTTTAGAAGACTATTCCACACACTGGCAATATGTAATACCTATGCAAAAATTTCTAGTTTATCTTGCTTTGTAAGACTGCAATAGGTTATTCTACCTGACACAAAAAGTAGTTAAGTGTTGCATCACTTGGCAGTGAAGACTTTAGTTCTTAGATTATTTATTAATTTCTATAAAAGCCAACTAGATGAGAGTTGCAACTACTTGCTTCAACTTGTACCAGATGTGGCTTGGGAGCTCAGCAATCGTACTAGAACTTTTGTCTAACTGACAAATTTCAACTTGCTCTGTTAAAAAGTAAATATCATGCAGTCTTAAAGTCAGATACAGCATATTGATGTTTTTCAGTTTTTACTGCATGTAGAATTCCAAACAGTATGCAGCAGCATTGCTCTCCAGGTTATTCGAGCATAACAAATAATTCACAGCTATGTGCACTTTGATTTTTGCGCTCTAACAAGTAGGATGACAGCTAATACATTTCAAAAGAAATGTAATTTTGATTGGATGCAGCGGACACACAGATATTAATTTCTCAGAGGGCAGGGTCTGCTGTGGGGCATCAGATAAAAAGTAATTATGCCCACATTTAATCTGAGATCTTCTGTTCTGCAAATATAGGCATATATTGGGTTCATGTAACCGGGCTGTATTAATATCTTGTTATAATTACAAAAAATATGTTGTCACCACAATAGTTCACAAATTTAACTGTAAATACTCTTAAAAAGTAATTGTGTCTATTTAGAACATGTGTCTTTAGAAATTAAAAGCTCAATTTAAGTTTGTCTTCTGTCTTACTCTTTTGTTACATATACAGTATATATATATATATATATATATATATATATTTTTTTTTTTTTTTTTGGATCTCCTAGCCTCCTCTTTTGTAATATTCTCCTGACGGAGAGGTCCAGCCCAGTTAATTCATAATTTTTTAAAACAGATTTTCTCTTCATCATCTATGTGATCCATGGATTAAATGGATGACATGCCTTTCCAAAAGATGTCAATAGTTGGACAGCTAAGTATTAATATAGTATCTATACTGAAATTCGCAAACTCCACAATAGAAAAAGAAATATTTTTAACCCTCTATTCTTTTTGTAAATTCACCTTCAAATTATTTGTTATTAAACTTTTGTTACTTGTATTAAAGAGTTTCATGAAATATTTAAACCAGTGCAAAAGTAATATCGTAGAGCTGATTTCTTGTTTATTTTAAATGATCAATACTTGCCACTTGTCATTTTAACAATTCTCATGGATCTATGATTCTTTGGAAACATATAATACATCCATGCAAGCACTTGGAGAGAACATCTGCAGTAAAGACAAGATAACTTATTTTGCTGTGAATATATTAAAACAGGATTTTTCAAGTTATATCAGTTTGGAAACTTTGACTCTTAAGTGTTCATATTTTAGCTCCACTTTTTCTAACCCAGACCTGTAAAAGTCCTAGATGCAGGGAAGGTGATCAGCTCTGATGATCCTCTCTGCTAACTAAATTGTTTGATATATTTTATACCTTTGTTTGTAGATGAGCCAAATGGCAGCAGTTAGGCCGGTGATGGCTAGACAACCAGACACTATGTTGGTGGACTAAGCAGAAAAGAGTTACAGACTTGGCAATTTGTGGAAGCAGCAGCATCAAGAAGAAGGAACATGGGAAGTTTGAAAAACGCCAAGGCGTCAAAGAGAAAATAGAGAAATTTTGGAAAGTCATGACCTCAGAGGAGCTGGTAGTTAGTGTTGCTCTTGGAGTGCTAACCCTCATAAAACCATATTGGCTAATAGATTCCAGGAGTAACCTTTTAGATTTCTGTCTTGGAGAGTTCAAACTTAGAATCAGCCAAGATACTGAACAGAACATTCAAGAATCTCACATGACATTTTTGATAAGTAGTGGAATTTACTCTGAATAGTCCATATGCCTTCACATATAATTTGTTTTATGTGAAGGAAAGAAAGCATAGCAGCCATCTGTCAGCCTGAATAGTCTTGGGAAAAAAACCAAAACGTTTTTTGACAGCATCATATAAATCTGAAGAAAACAATATGTTATCACAAGGGTGTTTTCAGTGCTGTGTTAAAACGGAATAGTAATTGCAAAAGAAGACCTTTACTGTCTAGACATGCCTGTTTGAAAGGTTAAAGACCATGTCAGTGACTTGGCTGATCCAAGTTGGGCTGTACGGTTGAGCAGTGGTTAACCATGAACTCTTTCTGCATGGTATTTGCACATTTTCCCTGTGAATATTTGGGTTCTCGCTAGGTACTTTGGCTTCTTCCCACAGTCCAAAACATGACTTTTAGGTTAATCTCTTGCCCTGAAGTGTGAATTTGCTTGCATATCCTTATGTGTCGTGTATTTCTCCGAGGTAACCTTGTGATGGACTGTCTTCTTGTCCAGGATGTGTCAGCCTGTTGGCTATTGACGGCTGGTGATAAGACACCAGAAAGAATTAAAAACAGCTATGCTTCAGATGTTTTCAAATTAACCCCCAAAGAAATGTTTAATGTCATATTCTAAACATACTTCATGGACTCAATTGCTTTATAAATTTAACTTAATCATATATATATACGTACAATTTTTATTAAAGTGTTCATCTGGTAACCAATATTATCAAAGTTATCAAACTACATCTACTGATAGATGTAGTGGAGTCTTGGTTTGAAATGTTTAAATAAAATGAAAGTTTGAGGCACAGATACTAATCAGGAAGTACAACCATGATTTCACACTGTTAATTAGATATACTTTGTCTCATATGAGTCAACATGTGTGTCTTTAACATATAAAAATATATTCTACCTGAGATTTAGACTTAAGTTGTTACTGAAGCTCTGCATTTGGCCATATCCAAGAGTGCAACATCTGATCTGTGACTCTACTTCAGTCTTCAAACTTCACAGGCCAAGAATCAATTTTCATGTCTCAGACATGCTCATATAATCCATTTCTTCCCCTAAAACTGCAGAGTGTTAACTCAAACCTGGTATTCTGTATTACATTATGTTGACAAGGTCAACTGCTGCTGGGCTACTTACCATTTTTGAATTTCTTAGAAACAAAATATTCTGAGTTTGAGTTCAGTTCTGGGTGGATTTTTGTTTTAAACAATTAGAATTGCTTGTGAAACAGAAAAATGTGGCCAAGCATTGAAGACAAGATTATCTTATATTACATAGTTAACTGTGAAAGTATTAAACATCAGAGTCACAGATAAAACCCAATACATTTCTCAAATAGAACTTTGTTCAGCTGCACTGATCATTAAAATGATAAATCTATTAATGTGTTATTTTATCAATATTTTATTTGTAAAGGAAATAACAAAATGAATAAACTATTATCAGATGACAGATACATTTTATAGAATTTTGATAAAAAACAACTTTTATTTATCTACATTTTATTTACATTTATGAAATACCAGTAACCTAATTTGTACCTTAAATGCATTGGTGAAATTTGTTTTCCTTATCACCTTTAAATGGAAAATTCTTCCAAATGGACTCTCTGATCCTTCAGGGTTATCCTCCTCCTACTTCCTTCCACCAGTGTAGAGAGTAATGACATAAATCATAACCAGTGCCCTCCGCGTGCCACATCTCAACGAGTGTCAAAGAGCTCATCTCTGCACTCCCTGAAAATCATATGCTCAGTAACATGTTTTTCCCTTCTGACAGAACAGGGAAATCGCTGCTTAATTACATACTGTAATATACTGTACCTAACTATTTTTTAAATATTTTTTTTAACATACATTGCACTTGCAAATTCAAAGACATTTTGCAAAGCGGGCAGATGCATTAATCTAAATGCCACAGCCAACCACCCCCATTTCCTCTCTGCACACAAAACAATCTACAATCTGTTTTCCCCCCGGTGACTCCTCCTGACTTATGCAGAAATGAAATCTTGCAAGAATAATTTATTACTTTCATTCGCACTGGTGAATCTACATTTTGCCTCATATGCTCACGCGTCATTACACTTACAGAGATAGTGTAACCTGGCTGACATGTCTTAAGTGTTCGCTCTCAGCATAGAGAGTAATCTGTGCAGTTATAAACTGATTCAAGAAGAATGCCACCAACAGTGAGAATATCAGGACTCTGACCCCTGAAAGGGTCACTGAATTCCTATGGTCAGTCATGTAGAGTCCAGTTCACAGTATGTGTTCGGTTCATCTGGAGGACTGCAATGTCATGCCTTACAAGGACACAGTGAATCATGATTTGGTGTGTGAGTCATATAGCTACTGGTTATTTATTTGTGTTAGGGTGAAAGATACATAGACATGTATAGGATATGTACTAACCAAATGATTTGCTGAATGCATTAGAGGACTTTCAATCTCTCATTTTAACAGCTCAAAAACTATTTGTATTATCTGCTGGTCTATATGGAGAGTGCAAACTGCCGAATTACAATAGGTAAATAAATGATGAAATAATTATTGAAATGTGTCATTCATTTATTAAAACTGGAAACAAAGTTATTTGATATAGAGTTAGTTTTATATGCCTCAATAGAATTTACCTATTTCATTTTAAAACTAGATATAATTATTTCATGATTTAATAAATAATTCAATGTTCCTGTGCTGAAGCACATCATGAATTAATTTAAACTGTCAACTTCACCCATCAACTCAGTGGGCAAGATTAGGACTGTTTCTATTCTTATTTTCACTGGAAGTCTGACAATAGCTTCAATAAATTGTTGCCAATTATGAGTCAGCAACTCCAGCCCCTACTTTGGTCTAAAATATCTCCACTAAGTGTGAAGGACACTTGCATAGACTTCAGGATAATTAACCCTGACTACTGACTAACACCAGGTAACTTCTTGTGAACTTATTAGAGATATTTCAGATTAAATATTGAGGCTGTTCACCCAGAGTTTGTGGAAAATAAATTGTAATAATTTCATTATGTGATCAAAGTTATTTCTGCACTTTCCAGAGAAGATATTGACCTCAGGGTCATATCAAATTTGGAAGAAGTTTCCTTGACTTGCTATTAGAAGCAGCCAATCAGATTTCAGGGTGTCTGTAGAAGCCATCCTATTTATGCCCACTGAGTTTTATTTAGAATCATGAATCATGAACATAATGAATTGATTTTGAATTAATTAGATCATGAAAAAAAATGTGTAACTTTAAAAAAAAAAGAAAAAAGGAACATCTTATTGAGGCACACATTATTATTTACATTTATAATAAGTTCTGCATTTATTTCCCTTGTAAATAAATTAATGACACATTTCAATGATTATTTCATAAGTTATTTATTTATTGTAATTTGTCACTCTTCCCTCTCAATAAGTCTACACCCATTTGAAAAAAAACAACATTTGTTCTGATGTGGATATTTGACCGAATGTGACAGGGCTTAGTTGATTGGTTGGTTTTACTATCTACCTTTTCCAGATTTGTCTGCAGGGAAAAAAAAAACATTGTTAAAATGTATTATTATTATTATTATTATTATTTTACATTCTGGACACTTCCCTCTTGGTGACAACAGGGAACCAGTACTGACTAAGTCAACATCAGACAACTCATACATGTCTTGTCATAACAAGCCATCTACTTTAGTATATCTAATCCTTCCAGACTGAATTAGTTCAGTGATCATGAACCAGTGCAAGAAGCTGACCACTTTCCTGTGAAGTCTGTTGCCTTCCTGGAGTTCATGTCCCTTCACACATCAGAAGCTGTTAATTTCTAATGGCCATAACTATAATTCTCATGCCTTATTCAAATTGTGACTAGAATGTGAGCAGATGGAGAGTGAACTTACAATTTACCAATTGTTACCAACCGTGGCAAGTACTTCATGTCCTCAAACAATAGGAAAATGAATTTTTAAAATCTCAAAAATCTTGGTTTAAAAAAGCTTTTTTAATTTTGTCATGATGCAACAGCAAACTAATTTATTGTATCTGCATTTCATGTGATAGTCTGACACTCATAGCATCATGCTATGAGGAACATTTTTTCAGCAGAGAGACTAGTCGAAGTTGATTCAAAGGTGGAGCAAAATATAGGCTAAAACTGGAATAAAACCTCTATAAATAGACTGGGTTAGAGGTTTAGCTTTCAGTAAGAACTAGAGTGACATGACCAATCCCCAGGTAACATCATAGATCCACAATAAATACACAACCATGAACCACTAGTTAAGTATAACTTTGCCTAAAAAAATTAAAGAGGTATGAATATTTTGCGAGACACAAAATAAACATTTCTCATGAAAATGAAAACATAGTAGAAGGTTTATTTTTAGCAATTCATAATATTACATGTAAAATATGTCTCAAGCCTCAAGAAATACGTCATACTGCATTTTTTAAACAAAAACCAAAGCTTTCACGATATTGCTTATTTTTCTAATTTGCAATGAGTTCAGTTTATTGCAAGAACTATGAATGAAAACACTACATTTTTAAATAAATGTTAATTTCATACTTAGCTATTTTATAGTGCCAAAAATAAAAACTCTTGTTTTCCCCTCAACCTCATTACAAAAAGAATTCAGACTGAAATATACTGTATATATATATATATATATATATATATATATATATATATATATATATATATATATACATATATACATATATATACATATATATATATATATATATACATATATATATATACTGTATATATCCGGTATATACAGTATATATAATATATTATTTTTATTTTTCATGAATTTAAGTTGGTACTGTCAACACAGAGTTGTCTTTTACAGAAATATTGTTCTGCCAAATGGCTACTCCGGGTTTTCTGTTGGATCAGTGGAATGAGATTTGTTGCTGCAAGCAAGTGTCACAACACACATGGAGTTGTGGACTGAAAGGTCACTCTGTCCCACACCAATACTACAAGTCATTGCCTTGAGACAATTGAGACCTGTATGTACTGTATGTCTGAAAGGTATTCTGGTAGAGTCAGGGTCAGCAATATGAGACAACAGTCTATTTTTTGCTGTGATTATAGCTATTACATTTTTGAAACTGGCGTAATAAACTGCTGGAAATCTCACAATGTGAACCAGTGTAGCAATTACACTTAAAGAGAAAAAACAATGTGAATTATTGTTGGTTATATCGGGCAATGGAGATAATGAGGAGCAATGATAACAATATCTGTGGTGAAAGAAGGGGGAGAAATGCCTTCTATGCATTCTTTAAAATTAAGTTTATTCATGGTATGTTTCTTCTTGTACTATAGGCAATTTTTGTCCAATCAATAAAAGCGACAGCTAAAGTGCTTATTTCCCTTGCAGGTAAATCATTTCAAAATTGGCTTGATATTAAGGCGAATCCCTAAGAGGATCTACGCTCTTCTGATAGTGGGTGATTACAAAGCAAGCTGTTGCAACCCTCCTTGACTTCATAAGACCAATGTTCCCTTTCTAATTAGGTCGTTATCCCCCCAGGACACAAGATAATGGCTAGGTGTGAATTTAATTTGGAAAAGGATTTTACTTTTTGTCCTGGGAATGTGTTGCATGCTTTGTGCTCTAGGTGACCTAAACCAGTTCATAAAGCTTCAGAGTCAAATAGGAATTAGCAACATTATTAAAGTGTAATCTTGTCCATATCCCAGTCCTACTGGTGCCCCAGGGCTGAAAGATATAGGTATACTACAATTGAGTAGAGATTGTGAGTCAATATAGTAAACAAATGTGGCATTCAGAAGAGAAAAAGCAACATAAAGTAGTAGCCTATATGACACAGAAATTAATACATCTGTGGTGTTGCCGACTGCTTGGTATGTATTCATATACTGTGCATATATATATATATATATATATATATATATATATATATATATATATATATATATATATATATATATATATGAATACCTGAATACCTTTTGATCTTTGATTTCTTTACAAGAGAAATTGACAAAGATAGAAAACACAGTGACTTGGAAAAGTAACTCTAATTTGATTACTGGTTTGGAAACAGTAATACCTTTGATTACTTGCTACTGAAAAAAGTGGTCATACTGGAGTAATATGTTACTGGCATCACACGACAGGCTACTTTGCCCACCAGAACATTTTTAGAATTACCTACATTAGAAACACTGTCTCACAGTCTGTTGCAGAATCATAGAATTTGGTCTTGTTTTCTGTTACACTTAATGTTTTCAAGGCAAACCTCCAAAGTTTTGCCCCTTTTCTCATTTTTTGGATTGAAGCTCCTAGATCCTTACCCAAGGCGAGAGTTTTGCCATGGAAGATCTCTTCTTGTCCTTGGCCCTCCCTTCAGAGGTTTGAGTGGAGAAGAAAGAGAAAGTCAGTAGAAGCCAGAAGTGAATGTAAAAGTCATTTCTAATTGCCTCTGAGCATTTCTTTCAACCCAATGTCAATTAAATATGATATGTTAGACAGTCACATCATTCTGCTACACCCTATTTGCTTTATTTTGGCAATCCTGGCAGGTGAGCATTGGAAGCATATTTGACAGCCTATCTCTTTATTTAAATGTATTTTACGACACAAGGATTAACACGTCATTTGGCCTTTTGACATCACAGATGCCTAAAATGGAAAAGAGGGCCAGTGGCTACTGGTGGTACCAATTATTGCCCCAGATAATAAAAGATCACCTTGCCCTACCTTTGACACTAATGCAAGAGATAAACAAGTGCATCCTCACAAGCTCTTCATGCAAGCCTCTTCCCTCTCCTCTCTGGTCCTTTCTCCTTCAGGCATTTTAGAAAGCAACACATTCTTCAGCATATTTTGCTGAGGTGGGTCACACAAATGAGGATAGAGGATAGTAGGTACACAATAAAGAAGCCAACTAAGCTTCTGATGCTCTGTAAATCATAGCTGTTGCTTTATGACTGGATTCTGTTGCAAAATGGGCAGTAATGCCCAAAATTTCAGTTTGCTTCTGTCACAAATCTTGTACCGAATATTGTTTCTGACTTGACCTACTTCTTTGCGATAATATGTGGTTGAAGAATTTTGGTTAGATCAATAACCATTGAAGGTTTTCACTGGAAGGTCTGTTAAAGTTTTGTCTGCTTTACAATTTAAGATTGATCCTTTCGGCTTCCAACTTCAAAAGAAGTACAGGAACCCACAGAGATGTTCTAAATACGAAAGAATGTGTGCTGGAATATTTGCCCTTGAGATGTCTGTTGTGGAATAAGAACAAAGATAAAAAAGTATGAGAGAAAATAGCAGGTCATGTACTGCCTTTTGAAACAGACATCTGGTGCAACTTGGGTGGAATGAGTTTTTAAAAAGATATATTTGACAATCCCAAAAAGTTGCTGACAAACTTGTAGCAGACAAAAAGATCCAGTATTTTGTTCTCCCTTCACATGTGCCTTCAACTACGTTTTTCATGATAAGGGGTTATTCTTGCTGAGGAAGGGGTTTTGATAAACTTTGATTTTCTTATTTAGGCAGGTAGGGGAGTTACCATAGTCAGACACAGCTTACAGTTTAAAGAATACATACTTTCTCCTGTCAGTAAATTACCACTTGATTTTCAGCAAGAGAACAATTGCGAGGAAGGAGCTCTATGAAGGTGTGGGTTTTAACCCCAACTGTGCATTTTTCTTATATGTTCATTAATAACACATGCACAGGTGCTTTGTGATTTGTCAGTAAAAATCTGTTATTTTTAATTCGCTGTCATTCCAAAGTCTAGTAAAGTATCAGTCCTCCTCAATGACCCATAACTCTAGACTAAATAAACCAAGCATGGCGAAAGCTACAGGCACATGAATGGATTATCACAGGAGCTGCATTTACTCTCTCAGGACATACAGACAGCAAGTTTATACCAACACAATACATTAATTTTGGGATATTAATTTTGAAGAACACACATGCATTCATACATATGAAAAACTTCAATATCTGTTCTGGTCCTTCAGTGCTCTGATTTATAAAGCGGCGACTATGCCAGGATTATTGCTTCTCTGCTCTGTACTGCAGGGACCTCTAAAAATAAATGAGCAAACAGACTGTAGGAAGTATCATCGGGTTGTTATTTAATCAGGGTTCATCTGCTATGAAATTATAGATTTCAGACTGCTATCTGTTATTGTTATATATTTGCAATTGACTTTTTAATGTAATTTAAGGAAATAATACACTACGTAACAAATGCCATTTATTACATCTAATCGTTGGCACAGGGATCAAAAGATGGAAAATGAAGTATTGTATTTGCTTTCCAGTGGATAAAAAGCATGTGGCACTGCTGTTCAGTGTATATGGCAGAAAAAAGTCTATAAAAAACACGCAGACTCATCACAAATAATTACAAATTCTTGGGGAAAAGAGTTGATATAATAAAATAAATACGGAGAACAAACTTAAAAGGAAGAAGAAGTTGGCAAAACTGCTGGCAAAAAAGACAATAAGGCAAATATAGACAAGAATTAGAAATGAGAAAAAGTCAATTGGAGATAAACATTGAAAAAATAAAAGGGAAGAAAACAAGCAGGCTAATTTGGAAAAAAAAGAACAAAGGAAATCTGGTTAAAGTAAAGAAAATGTGAAGGTAAAATATCTACAGAATTATTCAAACTGAAAAAAATATATATATTTAAAGAGACAAAGAAGAAAATGTAGAGTCAAGGAAATAGACTGAGGTATTAAAAGTTATGTAGATGCTGCAAGAAAAGTAGCAGTAAGATGACTACTTGGTAGTAGCCAAGTAAAAAAAAAAAAAAGAAAATATGCATCCAGGGAAAGATATCAAACACCTGTGGTAACGGTCAAAACGGTCCAGACTCCTGTTAAAATTTTAAATTATTTTGGATCTAAAATATGACACCAAAATAATTTCTGTTTGTTCCTAATGTAACATGTTTTCTGTACAATTCAGTTGGAAACCTAGCAGATTCATGAGAAAGAGAAACATAAAAGCTAAAATGAAATGTCCTGGATGCCTAAGAGTGCACACCCTCAAAGTAGAAGTTTGTTGAAGCAACTTTTAATGAAATTTTGTTTTCCCACATCTTGACTTAGTAACAGAGTTACAAAAAGTTGAACATTTCCAATAATTCTAAACTCGGGTTAGACTGTTTCAAAAATTTTTCACATGTTGTTCCATGGAAGAATATTTTTTGTTGATTTAGTTGTATGATGGTTCAAAATTTAATTCTGCTTCCTCTTTAACATTCTAGCAAACACCTGAAGTTTTTGGTTAAAAACAGACTGTTCATTATTTCAGACACTTTGACAAAATTCAGGATTTCTCTGAGAAAAGTATCCCCATATGTTAACACTGCCAGCATCATGTCTTACTGTGGGCAGGTTGTTGTTTTTGTAAAAATAAATAAATAAATAAAAATCTTTAGTAACTGTGGCCCAAAAGCTTCACTTTTCTTTTCTTTTATTATTATTAACCGTTATTTCACCAGGAAAATCTATTTTCTTTTATAATGTACTCAGGTCTTTGTACACTCACAAACCTTACAACCTTAACTTATTTTTATCTGCATGGAGATATAGATTCTTGGTAATCCAACTGCCATGCATGTGGCTTAGAAGGAGGGAATGTTTATCTCATTTTGTCAATACTAGACAGACAGTGTTATTACATATGCTGCTTCTATTGCTGCCAGCACCTTACCAATACAGCCAAAAACTCCTAGTTTCCATGGAGGTAATCTGCAGTGGCAGAGGAAAGTAACATTATGAAGAGAAGACTTTGAGCTAGCTACAGGCATCCCCCCAAGCTTTTGTCTGTCACACTGTTACAGTGAGGCACAGGGTACCTCTTTTAGGGATGAAAAGCTCTATCTGTCTGTAACTGAACTTGCAGAGAGGATAAAATGGATTTTGCTGGGAAAAGGCTGGGTGGGGTTGATGAAACATTAAAACATTGCTGGCAAACTTGAGTCCGAAAGCAGAATATATGGAACATGATTACTTGACTTGTAGCAAGTGTCCAAAGCAATACTGTAAGTTTCAAAATGCCAAGCCCGGGGCAATAGCTTTTATAAACAGTTATAATTCAGACATATACCATCAAAAAATGTTTTTACTGATACAAAAACGTTATGTACAGTACTTCTGTTGTCTGAGAGCCTATTTTCAGTGTCAAGGTTACGTGACCCAGTTTGTTTCCAGCAGACACTGCATGGCATACAATGCTTTATTCATATTCAGTATTAAATAAATGTTCACTTCAAAATCTTACTAGTCAGTTTAATTTAATTTCCATGTATTTCTACAAGATCAAGCAACTCACTTCAGTCAACTGGAAGCTGAAAGGAGTTTGTGTGTGTGTGCATTTCCACCAAGGCACAAAAGCATAGCATGTATAAATGCAGCTGAAAGACACTTGTATTATCTTAGAAGAGCCAAAAGTTTACAAAGTAATGACTGCAGCAAAAGATATAATGTCTTGATTTAATTTCACATGAAGAGAGATGACAGAAAAAAGAAAGCACTTGAGGTAGCAAAATGTGTTTTTGATGGCAAAGAACAATGCAATAAAAATGAAGGGAAGGATACCCTGCTCCATCTGCAACAGTATCTAATTTAATTCAATGTTCTGTAAAGAAATTACAGTTTTATCAAGCTGAACTTTATGAGGAGGATATAATAGAAAAGACTATCTATATTTCATAAAACAAAGACATAGTGTTGGCACTTGAAGACAATGTTTACCAAGACAGAGGACAAAGTTTGCCGACCTATCTATTTCTGCAGTTTTATGTAGGTCTTATGTGGAAGATGTCATATCTCAAGAGGATATGAGTCAGAGGCGGTGTGTGCTGCAGGATTTTAGGGTGGAAGCATACAAGGTCAGCAAAAGCATTTGTCATGGCCCCTTTGTTTGTCCACAAAGAATTTACTTGTTCTAGATTCATCTGACTTGCAACTGTGTAGATAAATGTCTTCAGGACATTAGCAGACCAACGGCAGGTGTCCTGTGCAAAAGATATTGAGACACAAAATCGAACAGCAGGTTAGGTGTGCCGTGGAGTCTAATATGAAAACAGTGTAAACACAACCAAAGTGAACAAAATTTTTGTTTTGAATTCATGCAATTGAAAGGGGAAATTTTAGACACAGAGCTTTTGAAACTATCCAGTAATCGCTCTTATTTTTTGGAAATCACAAGCTATTATTGTACTTGTAAGATTTCTTTCCTATTGTAATATACATCTTAATGTTTGCTTTCATCAGATCCCCTTTTGGTAGCATGTGTACTGTATGAAATAGTTTTTAATTGAATTGCATAAAACCTTTGATTGATCTATGTCTTAGACACAATTCTTGTGAATACATTCTACATACATTCTACTGCTTGCTCAATTTCTGACAGCCCGTTGAAAATGTCTAGGATTATTTAAAAAACAAATCAAAGCTAATCAGTAACATTTATGATAAAATCAAGTAATTGAGTAAACTCTTAAGAGTTTTTGAATCGTCAAGGTATATGCAATATACTTTAACACCATATTTACTAATTGAGAAGTCTTACACCCACTTTGAACTTAAGGACTTGTCAGCAATCTGAGATGTTATGTTTATGTAGTTGTTTATTTCCCTCAGCTTTTCCCTTAAATCTCCACAGGGTGAGACACAGAGATCTGGCAGCAGGAACAGGGGAGGGCTGATTTCTGCAGGTGTGCTTGCGTGTACATAGGTATGTTGAAGACAATGTAATAAAGCTGAAGTACTCTGTGTTTCCTAGAGTTCCCTTTGCGTTTATTTTTTCACTAATTTCTCCTTGTCCTCCCTAAATGTTATCCTCAGTTTTGGATCTCCCTCAGTTAGACCAAACCTACAACAAACCTCTGTCTCACTTCTCACTACTTGTAAGGCTCCTCTTCCTAAGCTTCTTTATCTGACTTACTACCTGTCCAGCCTCGTCCACTCCTGCAGCTCCAACAATCTCAGCTCCCACAGCAGATGTACTGCCCTTCTGTCATCCAAGTCACCACCATTTTTTCTAACTCCTTGTCTCCCTGTTACATCACAGACCAACACCTCTGGATTCCTCTCACTCCTCCGTGTCGTTCATCCTCTCTGCCTTCACTAAGAGTTCATTCTCTCACCTCTGGTAGAATATGTTCTCATTTCCAATGCTTCCAGTACCCCGACAATAACATAGTCCTTCATTGCTGTCCCAAGTATATAGTGCAGCATACTTAATGTGCTATGCCAAGCTGCAAGGGATTTTTGGTATTTTCAGTGACATTAGTATTGATACTCAGAGATATTGTAGGTATTGCACATGTGGAATACCTGCAAACTCCAATAAAATTTACATAGATACTAAGCAAATACTGTAGGAATGACCTAGTAATAACACTACTTGATATTTTGTCACACTATGCAGGTGTTCTGTCTGTATGATTGAAGATTTTCTCTCCTTATGGACCGCTTGCAGTGTGACATCACACGCAGAAGATCGCGCTTTCATCTCCCAGCTGGAGGGCAAAAAGCTGCTCCCCAACAATCACTACCATTATTTTTAGCTGTTAAGTTGTCAATATAACATATTAGATCTTAAATGCACATCTGATATATATAAGTAAAAGAGGTCCAGTGCTTTGCTACACTATGACAACTAGATAACAAGGTCAGTAAAAACTTTGAATTAAGAAAAACAAAAGGGAGGGAAAGAGAAGTTCATGTTTGCTTGCTTGACTTTGACAACCTTAACATGTAGATGTGATGTGGAATTTGGTGTGTTTCGGTTCAGTTACAAAATAAAAAAGCAGCCCGCACACCAGCTCTGATAGATCATGAGTAGAGCAGGTGTTTAAATAAGCTAATCAGCCACCGCAGTGTTAGATTAGCTAACAGCAGCAGCAGCTAGTCTACCACAGTGATCTTATTAATAATAGTTACTCATTAATAATTGCAAAATAAACATCAAGCCTATAACATAATACTGCAACAGACTGAATGTTCTGTTCTTTGTGTGGAAAATGTTTGAGTGTTTTCTGGTGTTGAATCCTGAAACAACATGGTGGCACTGTTGTCTGTTGCTATGGCAACGAGTTTGCGCGTAACATAGCCGACACAGAGAGCAAGAAAAAAGTGGTTAAACGCATACATATCCATATCAAATGTTTGAAATGGTTGCAAATCTATATTCTATATTTTCCAATGAATTATTTTAAGTTTATTTCACTATTTGAAGGCACTCTGGCAGCGTATTGAAAACTGAACTTTTGCCCCACATGGTGTGCTAGTTTCAGTTAAAATCAGTAGTTTACATACACAGGATTAAAAGACATGTACACCTTTTTTTTTGGCTTTCTGAAGTTAAAGTAGCTAAATCTGGTACTTTGTGCTGTATGAAGTGATTATATGCTTTGTCTCTTCTCAAACAATATAAACTACAATAGATATTGCCATATTGAGTTTATTGCACGTAATTTTGCCTGATTTCAGGGCATAAAGTTTTAGACTGGATATATGTAATTTATTAACTCATTTTAATGGAAACGATATGAAGATGCTTGTGTGTGAAGTCACTTTTCACTACAACAGCAAACTTTAAAAATATTAACAAAGGTAGCCAGTGGTGACAGGAAGGAATTCAGTATTTCATGAATAAATCATGAAGTACATCTTCCCGTTGTAAACACGCAAGCATGAACGGCTCTACCAGTGTTGTGATGCAAAATGAACGGTGCTGGAGTTATCACAACAGGCAGATGTAATTTTATGTGACATGCTGCGGCAACAACTCTAACATTATGCATGGCTTTAACTTCGCCTATCATTATGAGAGTCACACAGTTTTCTATCTTTGTTTGCTCTCTTTCATCAAACCTTTGATGCCAACCTATGTATTACCACGATCCTTAACCAGGTGGGGAGGCGCCATTTGATGGGACTGATGGAGCCTTCTGATGGTCTCGGTTGTTGGCCTGTTGTGCTCTGCTGGATGGTCATTTTCTCACCAATTTAAGATGCATGGCATTTTATCTGACAAAGACATCCAGCTCGGGCAGAGAAGATTATTCATCAAATGTCAAGTGGGAATACTGGCTCCACTCCTTTCTTAAAGGAGCCTGAAAACTCTAAGACAATAAATTATGCTCACTTGGACTTTGTAAAACCCACGTAAGCCACTATATAGTGAATAAGAAATGTCTTGATGCATCAGAGCTGGATTAAAAAGAAAATGGGGCAGATGAGGTGATAGGATAGATTTGACGAAAACATAAATTTTTAAATTGTACAAAGAGGTGTATAACACAATCCAATCAAAGAAAAAACATTTTCAATTATTCATGTTCCATCTATTTTGCTTTTCATTTGTTTCTGGATATGATTAAATCAAACAACTTTAATTAAGGAAAGCTATCATTTGCTCCTTCTATCTTGGAATGAATAAATACCACTTCTGGATTCCAAATTGATTTCTAGCGATCTCCAAAATACATTTTTTAACGAGGTTGGAAGAGCATGTGCTTTCACACTGAAGGTTTTTGCCACAGGTCTTTTGAGTTTATATGTACTGTTTTAAACAGTATTGAAGTGTTATTTTATGAAGAACATTTCTGTGCAAACCTCTACAGTCTGCTGTGCACCTTTTCTCACAGTGGCACCAAAAAGAACAGAGAAAATCCATAGCCTTACCACCCTGTCTCCAAATCTTCTGTTTGGGAATACTTTACACTTCAATTATAGTGGCAATTGAGAAAGAAAAGAGAAATGAAATAAAATCTTTGTCTCAGCAATTTTAAAACAGCAATAAGGCAAGTAGTTAGCTCCACATCAAATTTCATTTCTCACTTGAAACGTCAATACTGTTATATAAATATAACCTGTGCAAAGAAAATAAAAAAGCTTAAGTACCAATCCAACAGCCAGTACCATTTAAACAGCCCCATGTTAGCATTTCAGCCCAGGCCAAAGCCATAACAAATGCCACATAAGTCTTAAAACAGCAGATGTGACTACACTTGTTTTTAAAGTCATGCTGAATGATGAAACCCCGTTGTGAAATTCAGCCTGCGAACTATCCCTGGTTTACAAGAGCAACTCCACGCTACAGCTGTCTAGAACTCATCCAAAACTTTTGGGATCAGTGTTACGAACTTAGCCACACTGTCAATATTATTAGCAAGTATTTAGATGAAGCAGCATAGGGACAAAAAACTAGAAACAAACCTAATGTCTTCTGGTGTAGAAATCTTGTAGACTCCATCCATCCATCCATTTTCTGTACACCCTTTCTCAATGAGAAAAGGAAGCACCCAAAAGACACAAACTCCCCAAGCAGCAGTCCTGGTTGACAAAATATTTTCACTTTACAGATTTTTTTTTTTTTTCCCTTGTAAGCAAATTGGGTAATCATGTCATTTAACGGCTAGTAGAAAAGCCAATATCCACTTACCAGAGAGTAGTCAGCACTGCGACTTTCCTCTCTACTAATGGATGACTGAGAGAAAGAAGAACATTATGGATCATCAAAATTCCATGTTCAAAATGTAGACTTTCTATATAATATAATATGGGCTGAAACGATTCCTCGAATGATTCAAGTACCTCGATTATTAAAATTCCTTGAGGAAAATTTATCTGCCTGGAAGCTTCCTTAAATTAGATTTTATTATGTAGCGCACTGTATTTGTGGAGGGCAGCGCTCTTACTTCCACCTATGAGTTGTTGTGAAGTGCTAGCAGCATGGTGTTGAATTCTATGCCATTTTGCCAGGGTTTGGGGGACAAATAAGGATTGTTGAACTTTGCGGGGCGATGGTTGATTGGACTACGACAGTTTTTCTGGTGTTGGAATGGTATTGTCACTATTTTGGAGAGAACCGTAGGAATGGCAGAGAGAGAGTGAGAAAAAGATATATATATACAGTACAGACCAAAAGTTTGGACACACCTTTTAATTCAATGAGTTTCCTTTATTTTCATGACTATTGACATTGTAGATTCACACTAAAGGCATCAAAACTATGAATAACACATGTGGAAATATGCACTAAACAAAAAAGTGTAAAACAACTGAAAATACCCCTTATATTCTAGTTTCTTCAAAGTAGCAACCTTTTGCTGTGATTACTGCTTTGCACACACTCTGCATTTTCTTGATGAGCTTCAAGAGGTCGTCACCTGAAATGGTTTTCACTTCATAGGTGTGCCCTGTCAGGTTAATAAGTGGGATTTCTTGCCTTATAAATAGTCATGAAAATGAAGAAAATCCATTAAATTAGAAAGGTGTGTCCAAACTTTTGGTCTGTACTATATATATATATATATATATATATATATATATATATATATATATATATATATATATATATATATAGATAGATATACAGTTTATATATATATGACAATGAGGCACACTTATTACATGCCCCCCATCCCCCCTTAACTAGATAGAGGTAAATTAGCACTATTTTACTTACTTTGATCTAAAACTATCTCTTTTTGTTGAAATTGTTATTTTTAATGACCAAGTCAATGTTGGTCTTTATTAAGACAACTCTGTCATTGATTTAAAATGTCTTTGGCAGTTCCCAATCAATTGGATTTTTAGTGTTAATCTTGAGGATCTTTGTTAGAACTTTATAATTTAATTTGACATAAAAATTTGTCACTCAAGAATGACTGACTTGACTATTTGCTGCGATCACCTAAAATTGACAGTCTCGATGGGAAAAGGTTGAACCAGTTAGATGTTGGCGGACAGACAGTGTGGTAGATACACACCTATCTGTAAGAACAATTGATCACTTTAAATTAACTCTAATGGTTACCATAATGTCTGCAAGACAATTGACAAAAACACATTAAGACATCAGCTGAGGTCACACACAGCATGCGACTACATGGAGCTAAAGAGGAGCAGGTTTGAGTTGAATGGTCTGCTCTGCTGAAGCCTGGAACTAAATAATGAGACATTGCAAGCCTAATGTACATCAGCCTGTAACTGTTCAGTGTAAGTTCCAACTTTTATTGGCTATATGACAGCTGTTGGAGGCTGGCTGTGAACCAGGCAGAATGGGGTTGGGTTTTTTAACAGGAAACTGGCAGGTGGTATATTTTATTCTTCCTGGGCTGCAACTTACTGTTCAAAATTATTGTTCCAACTACAGTGAGTCAACCTTTCTTTAGGTCCAGTTCAAGCTAGCTGTCCTTTAATGTCCTCTCTGCTGCCACTCCCAAGGAAATACAATAATAAAAAAAACACCTGTCATCTCAGACTATCCCTTTCTGGTTTCTCACTGTCACATGTTCTGTCCTCTGCCACCATCTCTCAAGCGATCTTTCTGTCATTCCCTTGGGCTTTTCTTTCGTATGGGGATGCTACTTTACTGTCTTTCCAGTTCTGAATCTGCTTTCCCATTCTTTTCTAGTGCTCTTCACCTGTTTCCCATTTCGTAATTATAACCTGGAGCTTTATATTTACCTGCACTTCTAACCCCCTCAACATTTAATACTTCTACTTTTGGTATGAAGGATCTCATGGCCTGCATCGAGGTATTTCATATCAACCCTGCATCATTTCCTACCTTGTGCAAGGATGTGCTTTCCCACTTTGACAAAGTATTTTGTAGAGAAATATCTTCATGTAACCCAAATCAACCCCATTAACCAGCATGAGGTTGTATAAAGTTATGTTTGTTGAAGCAGAAGGTAGAATCACTTGTATCTGATGCTTGAAAGTGAAAAACTAATACACTATGGTTCATTACATTTTACATAATTGTTCGCTTATGAGGTTGGGATGAAATGGCAACATTTGGATCTGAATGGGCAGAGGAGTTAGATAACACAGAGCAGTCTTATCTTATCTGAGCATACCAGGTACACTGATGGGAAAACCTACTATTAAAGGAAAACCCAGCTGAACTTTTCATTAAATACTTAAATACTTGATAAATGAAAAAAAAAAGTTTAAATAAAAGATAACTTTTGACTGTATAAATACACCAAATCAATGCATAAGTAAATTACCCTTTTCCCCAAATAGGGAATATTTAATTTATACTTGGGTTTTTTCTTCAATTCATGCCTCAAATAACATGGTCTTAAGTTTGATGGACCCATGATAGTGCTCCTAAAATAAGCAGAACACACTAAAGAGTTTTTTTTTACTTTCATAAAATTCCTATTACCATCCATGATAAGAAAATCAATCGGGTAAAGTTTTTTAAATACTTTGACACTATGATTGATTTGCTGTTTTTGAAAAACTCTTTTGAATTCCTGTGTAAAAAGACAAAACAAAGGATGATACTAGGTGAGGTGGCATAATTTCCTGTACTGTAACATCATGTGGTATGAAAATCTGTCCATTGCTGAAAAATCTAGATTGGTATAAAATTGTGGTCAACAATTGTAGGACATCCTCCAAAATGGTGAGTTGAACTAGCAACATTGCCTCTAATACTGACTATGCTCTGAATCATAAATATAGATTGCCACCATCTGGTTGACGACACAGGGTTCCAAAGGTTAAACTAAAAAATGTTTTTGTACACAAGTTGATCCTGATAGGGAACATGGAAGATTGACCAGTTTGGAATGTCATCATCTGCTTGCGTAGTTTAGATTTTATTTTTCTGTGCATTATATATGTATGCATTTGTACCAAAAATAAGAAAAATATCTCATAAAAAAGCAATTTTGTATCATGCAAGGTAAAATCTGTACAATAGGTGATTTTCAAATATGTGTAATTTTTTTGTTTTATTTTCTCCTCACAGATTGCCATCACCAAATCTAGTTTACAAAATAACACTGTTTTTAATAGTCAGTGTGTACGGTTTTGTGAGCTTGGGGTTTGATAATTGCTATCAACATGTTCAGCCTGGTAATTTGGTTTTAGGCTTAAATTTTCTTATTTTCGGCAGTATCACCTGCTCCTGTCTATAACATTCCTGAGGTTCCTGAGAGAAAACATTTCTGTAAGGTACCGTAGAGACTGTTCCCTTTTCATCCACTGGGAAACTTTCTGTCACAGGACCTGGCAAGTAAGACCTAAGCCGTCTTATTGATATCTCAGCCCCACTGGGATCCAAATACCATCCCAATGTTAAAGTTTGCTGGACAGAAACCTGGTGTCTCCAGACCAAGACTCCCCTGACAGAGAGGCCAGGAGACAGGACTGTTATCCTGTCTGCTAGCTGATGGCCTGAGCTCTAGAGAGCTGGAGAATTGTTCAGTTTTCCAATCAGACATAAGGTAGTAAAATTTTGTGCTGCTCTACTGATCTGGAACTTGATAAGAATGGATATGGAAGAGAGAACTTCAAACCCTATTTTCTGTCAAATCAAGCAGCATCAGATTAAGCAGAGGTCTTTCATACAAGGCTTCTATTTTATTTTTTTACAAAGTTTGGATAGTGACAGTCTAATCAATTGAATATAATATTGCTTCCTTTATTACCTACGACACTGTTTTATTCCTGTCAAGTAGGTTGCTTGTTGTGTTTTTTGTGCTTATCTTTATCTTTGCTGTTAATTTATTATATTACTTTTGATTAGTAAAAAACAGAAATAATAAAGTCACAAAAGGTAAAAATAAAGCAAGTAGGTGCCTTTCACAGGCAAAGTTATCACAAAACTATTTAAATACCACCCCAAAAAATGATAAAATAGGTAAACTCATGAAAACACATAAAGAAAATACACATTTAACAGAAAGTAGGTTTAAACAACATTATACGTGCTTTTTCAAACAGCACAAAAAGCTCTTGTAATGCTTTTGTTGACTTCCACAGCCTTGGTGCTGCAGACTGAAAGGTTGTGTCCCCCTTGGTATTAAATCTGGTGTCTGGAACAACTTGAAAATTTTGAGCCACTGAAGAAAGAGAGCGAACAGAAGTAAATTTCTTGAGAAGATACATATATAATTTGGGGCCTGGATGTTTAATCCTCTGCATCTTAGTGTGACAATTTTGAAACATAGCCTAAAATTTATATGTAGCCAAGTTAAAGAATATAAAATTGAGATAATGTGGGCTCTCTTGCTGGAACATGTAAGTAGTGCGGCCACAGCAAAAAGGTGAACGATTGGTTACTTTGGGAAGACCTGAAAAGCAGGACTCCCACTGGGCTGCCAAACTTCAAGCTGGGGACCTTTTGACTTTTTATGTTTGCCAAGGCAACTTTGGAAAACATCCAGAGAAACAGAACCGTTACATGCACTCAGCTTTTGGGCCTTTATAAATGATCTTCTATTGGCAAAAGTCACAGAGCAGCCATTCAGGACAGAAAGCAATGACATTTCAGAGACCTTCTCAAAAAAGTCCCACAGATTGAGCCTGAATGTAAAACAGATTTTCTTTTTCCCCCCAAAGATTGTAACCATGCAGTGCATATAATACAGTCAGGCTAAGGATGTTTGATCACAAAGATAATTAGCTGTAAATATTGTAAAATTCTGAAGGCAGACACAATATAAAAGCCATTGAAGGAGGCAAATGATGAATTGAATCTGTGTATGATGCACTTTTCAAATGGCTACATTCATATTAAAAACAAAACAAAAACTTTTGGAGTACTTCAGCAAATTTGTTAAACACCCAAGCAAACGCCTACTGAGTCAAGAACAACTCATTGTGCAATCAAAGTGTGTCTATTGAGTAACTTTTCATTAACATTAGGATCATGTTGATCTGGTCATAATCTATCTGATTCTTAGTCTGATAGATATTGATTTAATAAACCACAAGCTACTGTACAAATTAACATTTATTTAGGAATTTATCACTTGAGATCTGAACAATCTCTGATTCAAATGACTACATTATTTGATAAGTAGGATCATTATTAGTGTATGCATAGTTGGATAGAATTAACTTTTGTTGTAAATTGGTGCCATATAAATTAACTGAAGTGAATTGAAATGCATTCCCAATTTTTTACAACAGCACTAAAATTTTATATGGTGCTAAATTCTGAACTGCAAATCAGATTTCAAACAATATTGGGGATCATTTTGCACTGGACACACATACTGTTTCTGTGTATGTGTGTAAGAAAGTGAAGATGTTTGTGTCGAATCCAAAAGATTTCTCTCTCCTGGCAAGCCATCTAGCAGGCTAACTTTGCAGTCTTCTCACACTCACACAGCCCTTTCCTTTGGACAAACACAGCAGTCTCCTTTGTGATGGATGTGGAGTCTAAGTGCCACCACTGTTTTTAGCCTTCTAAATATTTCTGCACTCGCACAAATGCTTCCATGTGCTTGACACTGGCTTCTCTGTTTTGCCTCTTCATGGGCAATATTTGCACCTGCTCCATCCATCTCGCTTCCTAACATGGCTCTGTTGTTTTTGTGTTTTTTTTTTCTTTTCCTGTTTTTGGGTTGAGGGAGTTTTGCTTGCTTTTTTTCCTGCACAACTATCTCAGAAAAATCCACCAGAAATTTAAACTAGGAGTTATGCAAATTTTTCTGACGATAGGATGTGAAAAGAAAAAAATTCTCCTCCTTACAGAAATAAATTCTGTTACCTCTATACATATGCCAGTTTGTGTTTTTACATGCACATGTTGTAAATATGTTCAGTTTCTTGCTATTTTGTTTGCAAATTAGTTCAGTTTGCTGCATCAGAAAAGTTTACATTTATTGAGGATCAAATGATACAGCATTATTAGAGGTGACTGAAACTTGCAGTGGATGGGAAGGAGTCTGAGCAGTTCAGTTATTTTCTCTAAAGTTTCCTGAAAAGTAATTGGATTACAATTATAGTAATGCATTTGCTTTCTGCTGGTCATAAAAAACAAGTGACCAGCAGGCTAACTTTACAGTCTGCTCACACTCACACAGCCCTCTCCTGAATATCTTTAAGAGATAACAAAAAGTATAAAAAATATTCAAAACAAAGCAAAAATTAATTGTGGTTCAGATTTCTCTCATTATGCAGTTTCTATTGTTTATTTGTACGGGGACAAACATAAGCTGCAAACTTCTCTAAAATCTACAGCCTTAGCTGAATTGTAGTGTATAATAGCTCATGTTGGGATATCAGGCCCCTTATAGGAAAAAAAATCTGTGTTTATAAGCTGTAAAAGCTGCACAAGCCACTAGAATGACTCAAAGGTATAGCTTGTGGCAATAAAAGGTTTTGCAGTGTTGTGGTGAATCACTAAGCAATAACTCAGCATACAACTTTTGCTTACACAATTTCGATCCAATCCAAAACAAATGCACCAAAATGGACAGATCCTTGTAGCAAGCCCTCAGTTAAAACAGAAGTTTAGTGCAACAGCTGCAACCCCACATTGAAGGGAAGACATGAGTGCTGAGCTGTCTCTTGCCACTTAGGAGGTGGGAGAGAGCAATGCCAAGAGATTGGCTAAGAGTCAGGGATGCACTGAAGGGTGTCAATAGAGTACAAAATTGAATTAAAGTGTAATTAGGGAAATCATTACCTGACACTTCTGCAGTTGAGGGATTTGGTTAATTTACTGAACAATCCTTCGGTGAATGGACTGTGTCTTTTAGAAGATTTTGATGTCAAGGGTGACTGAGTGCCGGTAAGTGGTGTAGTAGCATGAATTCATAATGCTCTCCTCCATCATTAACCGGAGTTTCAATGACACCTGCTTTAAAAGTAAATATGTATGCTGCCTAAAAAATTTCAAGGTTAACTGTGTTTGCATCAAATCATGGACAATTACTTTTAGATGTATAACCAACTTCTGGATGTGTACTCTACATATACAAAATTTCCAAGAACTTTTGAAACATTAATTTAAAAGCAAAATACATTTTTGGTGCAACAAATGTCTCATCTTTTTATTTCTCAAACCCAAGTGTTGATGAAAACACATCTTTTAATGAGATGTGTTTAAAGAGAGGCTTACAGTATAATGACAAATTGGCTTTTTGAGCCTTATGTCATGTTATAATGTTCCTGGAAAAATACATAACACCACTTCTTAAGAGATAACCAAACAAAAAATATTCAAAGCAAAAGTGAGTAAAATGGGAAAACACAGCATGAAAAGCTATAGTTGAGTATGGCCTTTTTTTATTTAATCTCCTATAATAGGCATAACAACTTCAAAAGCAGATTTAAAAAATAAACATATTGACTGAGAGTCAGATAAATATGTTTTGTCAATATTAAATTTGGTTTCCTTACATTTATTCACACTTGCACATTTCTGTTGCCTGAAGCATAAACTTATCTTAAATGCTATGGTCAAGTAAAAGTAGACCTAGATAAAAAGTTGTTAGAAAACCCACTCTTTTACATGCATAACCGAGAAGAAAAATTGAGATGACAGTTTTATTAAAAGGTGTAAAAGAAGCAAAGATAATTTACCAGGGACACAGAGAGTGTTAAAAAGATGCAGTGGTTGCACAAGCTGCAAGCTTCAATTACATTGGACTTAGCATACTTCCCCTCAAACCACACAGCTTGGCTCACCTACAAAGATATTTGAGGAGTTCACATGACAGCTTCCTTGTGTGCTTGATTATTTGTGTTTCATTTTTGGAAAATATATGGGCTAGACAAGGGGTCTTCAAATCAAGACCTCAAGGACTTTTAGATGTGTCCCTGGTCCAACACACCTAAATCAAATGGCTGAATTACCTCCACTGAATGCAGTGAAGTTCTCCAGAGCCCTGATGATGACCTTATTATTTGAATCAGGTGTGTTGAACCAAAAACACATCTAAAAGTTGCAGGACACTGGCCCTCGAGGTCTGGATTTGAAGACCCCTGGGCCAGACACTTTTGTATCCAACAGTGCATCAGTTTATCTTCGGAACATAGTGAGAGAAGTTACTTTGCTTTTAAAAGGGACAATTCTTCACTTGCCATGAACAAAAACTTTACTTAAGAGTCCCAAATTGAAGGAATGCATAGTGCAAAGATTTCAAAATCTGAACAAAAAAATTATATAAATTATGTACACAAGCAATCAGTCCACACAGCAATAACATAGTAGAAAGAAAGACAAAAATCTTACTCTAAAAGCATATAAATGAAAAGGTCAATAAAACTTGCTCAATGTATTTTGATATTTTGTTTTCAGTTAGAAGTAAGTAAACAGAATTTCACATTAACATTTAAGAAAAGCAAACAGTACAATTGAGGAATATTTTTCTATATGAAAGGCATTAGCCCTTAGACCAAACTTGCACATTTTACAGTCTTTGCATAAACATCTACTTTTGGACATAAATCAAGCAGCACCGTCTCTGACATTGTTGCAAGTTATGTACTAATCTTTTTCAGGCTAAACAACACAGCTATACACAAGTTTCATGACCGCAATTAGAAACAGTGGGTCCCTTGGGGGTGAGAGATTTATGAGCAGGCACGAGTGTGTTGGTGTGTATGTGATCCTGAAAGTATTGCACTGGGGTAAAGTAGTACAGTGTGCGTAACTGCATTATTTTCACAGAAAGCTTAGTTTATTGGTCCTTCTCAAGTGATTAATTTATTCATGGCGGTTAAAAATAAAACCAGGGGAGGACCCTTGTGAAAATATGAAGGCAGCAGAAGGAGCTGGATGGGTGTCAAAACATCTGTTGATCCTACTGCAGATAAGCATCCAGTAGTGATCCAAAAGAACTAAAATGTACTCGCTCCTTGTGGCAGAAAGAGTGCAAGTACATCTTGTTTTGCTTGTGGTTTTTATCACTTTATTTGGCAGAACACACTTTTCCTTGTGAAAAATAGATGAGAGCTGAATTCTTTATCGCCAGGAGTTCTTTTTCTAGATTCTTTCATTGTGGATGAAAAGCAGGAGTCTTGAATAATACAACAACAGAAAAGACATTTCTAAGTATTATATGATAGCTTGCAAATAAGATTAAACAGAAAGTATTTTTTAAAAGCTGAACAGAGTTGTTGTTTTTTTTCTGTCAATATAATTCTTGTCCTGATTAAATAAATATTATCACCATGCTTTTGGATTTGAGTTCTGGTGTTGTTTTGGATTTGTAATATTTTTGCCTTTAATTTTTGATAGGTGTGTTTTTCTGTTATAGTCATCATGTATTTTTTGTTTGAATGTGTTTACATTTACTTCTTATGTTAGTTGTCTGTGAACTTGAAGTTTTTGTTTTGTTTTGTTTTCATCCCCAGTGTGGTTCCCAGTGTGGTTCCCAGTTCTTCCTTTATCTTGATGATCCGTTTACTTCCCACTCATCCTGTTTTTCAGGTTCTTTGTCACCTTTTGGTTTGGTACTTTCTATTTGTCATTTTCTCCTCTTGTTTGTGTCTTCTTTCAGGGAAGCTTCCTGTTCTCCTCAGCTGTTCTCAGCCTGATAATTAACTCAAGCTGCTTTCCAGCCCAGCCCTAAGTTTAGTCAGCCCTTTGTCACATCCAGGAGTTTCATCTTTGCCATCTATCACATTTTGTGGATGTGAGTCTTTTCTGGTGCAATTCTTTTTTGGATTATTTTTGCTGTTCTTAAGAAAAGTTGTTTACAAAACTATTCATGAATGGGAAAAGGTTTTTGCTTGCAGAAGAGCCGCTGTCAATAAGTTTAATCAACCTTGAGTGTCTGGATATTGAGCTAGGCTTCTTCACAGGTACAATTAAAACCATGAGCAACAGAGAACAGATAAATTGATTCGCCATAGCAACCACTAAAGAAAACACGAAAAAAGTTATGATAGCTCTTCTGCTAAAAGGCCTCCTTGTAGTTTGAGTTTACTTGGAATGAAAGACTAGCCCAACTGAATGTGAAACTTCAAATACTCTCCTGTATTCATGTAGCATTGATCCATATTTATGATTAGAGCATAGAACTTGGGTTAAAGAGTGGTGGACTGAATAAAATGTTTTGTGTATTGTGTAATACATCAGACAAAAAACAAATGAAATAGCAGTATAAAATAAAATTCAAAAGGTTGAAAATTACTTTCTGAGTTAGGAGGGTGCTCTGTGCTCCATCAGGGTCCAGTGAACTCCTGCAAAGGATACATTGGAGTTTTTTGAACAGGAAAAACATTGAATAATTATGCAAATATGTAGGTCCTCATCACATTCTCATGAGTTACGCTTGTGGTCTGCTTTCCATACAGTCCTGAAATTG
The DNA here is from genome assembly GCF_003331165.1 of Xiphophorus hellerii. Classification (NCBI taxonomy): domain Eukaryota; kingdom Metazoa; phylum Chordata; class Actinopteri; order Cyprinodontiformes; family Poeciliidae; genus Xiphophorus; species Xiphophorus hellerii. The sequence continues at coordinate 7,211,564 of NC_045680.1, forward strand.
CATGCAAACGTCCTGTGAATTGAAGCTTCTTCTGATGTGAATTTAATGTTGTTAACAAGTGGACAGGGATGTTGTAATCACATTCCTATTCACATAGTCTCCTTTATATTCTACAGAAGCAGCTCTATATTCTTTTTATACACCCTATGACATATGAATGCTCTGCAGTATAAATTAAATATTGCCTAATCCCTGTCTGAGACTTCAGTGGGATGTTATTTAATGAAATATAAAAATCTAACTTTGAATTTTGATTTACCATCCACTAACTTGATGGTGAATCCTGTGGAATTTATGTATCGTATTATAGGTTTCTATGTAAATGTTGCACTTAGGATACTTTTCTCATAGTTTATCAAACCGTTGTCTTCAAAAGTTTTTGGTATCAATATAAATACCAAGAGTTCATTTGCATATAAAGGCCAGCATGACTCATACAATATGCTTTGATGTGAGGTGATGTTAGTGCTGTGGGGTTTTTTGTGATCAGTGAACATGATTTATTTAATGTTTGAAATTTGAAAAAGGAATACTCTTGCAAAAATAAAGAGTATTTTGGGGGATAGAAAACCTCTTACAACTCCTGTCATACATCTGCTTCAGTCAGGCATGGACAAGGGGAAACCTGAGGTTTCTCAAAGAAAACCTGCTGGTTTGTTTATCTTCAAAAAGTCTGTTACTTCAGTGAGATATAAAAGACGTGTTCATTCTACTCACATAAATAGGATATGCTTGCTTCTAATGTTAAACATCCCTGACACCATGCTTTCAAAGTGCTTAAGTTTGTGTAGCTTTAGGTTATATACACACTACAGGAGAAATTAGCTTAAAATTTCAGAGGAGAGTTTCAGGAAAATCTCAACTTTCTCAGAATATGGAACTTTCTCAGAAAAGTCAATAAAACAAGGAACCCCAAGAGAAAGAGGTACTCTGTGTAACAGCCCACAACTCCAATGTAAAAACAAGTAGGCTGCTACATAGAGCACAAACCTGGTAAAAACCATCCCCTTATTCTATCCTATTTGCTTCATACACAGGGTCTGAGCTCTCGGCCATTGAGAAGTTATTGCTTCTAGGAGGTGTGGACTGTTGAACTTATAAATGTTACCCAATCACTTAACATTTGCCAGTGATAAATGTAAGGCACCAGCTCAATGCTAATAAGCTTACACGAAAATGTCGGCACTGTAAACAACCACTCGAAGAGAGAAGAGCTGAACCAGGTGGCTGTTAATGTTACTTTAATATTTGGAAGCGTGTCCAACGCGGACTGAACGGCTTCCTTCACTTCTTCCGCTTCTATTGCTAAGACACAGGCAGACTACATTTCTAACACAGCGCAGAAAAATGACATCATCGTTCACAACTTCTCCTTCTGTTCGCTGATTTGCCCTGTAGAAAATTTACTGGAGTGAATCCAAGTGAAGAGGAAAAAGTCCAGTGGAATTGCACAGGAAGGTAATGGCCAGGTTAGTAGAGCATAAGAAGCATAACAAAATAGATAATCGGCATTCTGTATTCATTTTTCTTATTGTAGGCCAGGCGGACAAATTTCAGCTAAATTTTCTTGATATTTTCAAGGGCTGGAAAGGTATCTCCTCCTTAAATAAGGAGTGACAGAGACAGACTCTTGTTGGAAAGGGAAGCATTCTGGATTCAAATTTTACAAACATTAAACTCCAAGGATTTAAATGAGGAATTAGTCCTCATCTGTTTTCTGTGAATTGATTGCTTTCTCCAATTCTGACTTTTCTATAGATGCTGTGCATGCTGGGGTTTTTTTATGTTGCTCATTGGATTTTGGAAGGCACTGCTCCACACAGATGTTTATTTTTTTCTGTTGAAAATGTATTTTGTGGGGCTATTAAATACATGACGGCATGTGGATAGGAGACTTTCGCTATTTCTATTATCACCTTCATCATGTTTGTTCTTTGGCTGATGGAATATGTGCTATCCTGCAGCACACTGCTACATTTTAACAGACAAAAAAACATTTCCATATACTGATATGCTGTATATGGAAATGTACAATATATCAGTATGTATATACTCCATATACTACATTATTCTGTTAAAAATCTGGGTTTTCGTGACACCAACCAAAATACTAAGAAATACTCAAAGTGTCAAATCTGTTTTGAATAAAATCTTTATTCCTCCACCTGAAAATACATTTTAAAATGTTAAAAAATTTTAAAGCTGATGTCCCAATGAATTTTGGATTTGTCATTGAGTGGGTTATATTGGAGAAGGGGTTGTTATTGCCAGAATGGCAGCAAGGGTTCCTGGAACAGATTGTTTTCTGAAACCAGACGTTGACCTTGCCTGCAACAAGGACATCCACATATCCACGCAAGACTGAAAAAAACAAAAAGTTTATTCAAGAAGACACTTGTTTATATTAGAATTTGTAATGGAAAATAATTTCATTGCCATCCAAATGACATTGATAAATTGTATACATAATAGCGATTTCACTTAATATTTAAATATCTCTGGGAGGAAGTCTTTTCAGAGTTATTTTTATATTATAAAATTTGAAAAGAATATTTGGTAATTGTTAAATCTAATACATTTTAAATTTTTTTATTAAAACACCACAAAGTGAAACTCACACCCAAATGAAAGATTTTTGTCGATACTCTGTCTAAACAAGTTATTCTCAGAAGATTCTATCTTCACGTTTCTGTGCAAATTTTGACATTTTAGTTGACATTATTTTGCCTTAAACACATCTCACTGCTGGCCTCTTTGGTAAAACGGTTCTTAAGCAGTTGGATTTTCCTTTGGTCACAGCGGTACGACTTGGTACAACTTTGTCACTTTGGGTATAAAAGCACAGCACAGCATTCCTACCTCTTTTTGCCCCTGCTTGCCCAAAAGTGAATATAGAATAGAGTCGGTGTAGCAAGTGTTGCCGTACATGGTGACCAGAGAGCAGTGATCCCAGTTTTACAAATGTGTGATTTATTTGCAGTGTGGACACAGAGTGGGATGGGTCTTCTCTCCTCTGACAATTAGAAAAGGTATGGTGTTGTGTGGATTATTATGTGAGACTGATGGCAGTGCTGAGAAGGTGGGAGAAGATAATGGCAGCTAATGGCCGCTCTCGCTGCTCTCAGAACAGACAGGCTGCCTGCAGTCAAGCTGCAGTATAGCATTGTTACCGTAAAAGTTGCCAACAACACAGAAAAAGAGTCGTTAGATTTACCACTAGCTTTTTTGGAAAAAAATCACTAGAAGAGTCTGAAAATGTGATAAATATAGCAACAAAGTGGATATGTTGACAAAAGTACTTCTTTGGTCCTGATTGCAGCCCCACCACCCTCTCTTCTCACCCCGCACTCGGCCGTATCTCTTGGCTCCAACCACTTTGCTGGAATTTTTGAAAATTTGCTAGCTGCAGGGTCATGCTGTCAGAGGAGCTTTAGTTACACTTTAAGTGGAATGAAATACTTACACTCGTCCATCAGCAGTATTAAAAGGAGTTTCCCAGGAAGGTTATATTGAACACTTTATTTACTCTGAATGTTTAGTACTGTGTGAAGAGAAGAATTGTCCTGTCAAGTAAAGAACCCAATTAATAGATATTTAATTCAGATTACATTTATTTTTGAATATAAATATCTACTCTAAATCCTGCTCATATTATAAATTAGATTTGCTGACAGTATTGAGACTTTTTTATTATTATTGAATTGATTTGTCTGAGTTGTGACTTTTGTCAATCACTTAACAACCAAAATAACAGAATGGGCTTTTTTTTGTCTATAAAATTTAGAAAGGAATATCGACAGCTGTTGCTTGATCTCAGGACTGTGAGTTTGATGAACTTCCTGAAGTTTTGTTGCAGTCATGTTATCTAGCAAGCTGATATATGCTGTACCACTGTAGCCAATCTGAGTGTAGGATGGCACATCTTTAAGTGCAATGTTTGTGTCAAAAGACATCATTTGTCCTGCACCCAGACATCTGAATATCATTTTTGAGCTAATGCTGCATTGCCCTGTAAAAAAACTGAATTTACTCTATGGATTCAACAACTACATTAATTAAGCCACAAATATTAAAAAGTCACAAAGTAAATAAGTCATTCTCGACAAAAGGAAAGGAAATGTTAGAAGTACAATTCTGTTTTTGCAAAACTAGCATTTTTTCATGCTTATGATACTAGACAATATTTTGGGTTTAGAATAATGTGACAAGAAAAAGTCAGTCCAAGTTTGACCAGTTCATATATTGTGGCTTTTTTATATTTGTCTAATTCTAAGTTAGATGTAATGCTGAAACAAAATAAAAAATGTTCTTTTGTAATTTTGAAAAATTGTGAAATAGACTCTTACTTCAGTGCCAATATGAAGCAAACAGACTTTTGTATTTTTACCAGCTAGATTTAGCAAGTTAAGGTGTTGTACACTTTTAATTCCCCCCCCCCCACACACACACGCACACACACACACACTTGTAATTTGCTGTTTTATTTTCTCTACCTCTCTCTGGTCCTAGTTGTGACAGTTTAGGTCTCTGCCGTCTCCCCTACATCAGTCATTCTCCAGCTACACCTTCAGATCACAACATTCCATTTCTTTGGTAAGTGTTTGTGATCTCTTGTAATTTGTTTTTTTTTTTCTACACTGTCCCATTGTTGATGGCAGCTGATGAGGTCTTACAGCGCCAAGGCTTTTATTCCCTTGAGATCAGGTCCCAAAACAGCATCTGGCCATGCCTCAAAGCTAGACTCACACAAAGTCTGCCATACAAGCAGTAACACACACAAAGCGAACTACGCTCCCCCAGTTCAGTCCATCTTACAGCTGAATTAGTTCTAACCACTTGTCCATCTGCCATCCCTTGTCCCTTTACCCTACTGCCATTCATTGCCTGGTGTTGAAAAGTCCTGGTGTTGTGTAATGTTTTTATATTTTATAGTCTATACTTGGAGAGGGGAGAACATGTGCCAATAGTGTGACAGAAATTGAATTTAAAGATGAGAAACACTGGAGCAACACACATGATATGATAATCATTTTAATTGCAGTTTCAAAGTTTAGTTCTGCTTGTGTATTGTTCGAACTTTCTATTCCATTCCTTATTTAAGCCATCACATCTTAAACATAGCTTGCAGCAATAGAAAGAAAGACCTGCACCATATGGAATATAGAGCAAGCTTCTAAGTAACTAGAGAAGAGAAGAGAAGAGAAGAGAAGAGAAGAGAAGAGAAGAGAAGAGAAGACTCAAAGCCCTCGACTCAGGTGGAGTTTGCAAGTCATTATAGCATAATGAGTTAGCCAATGCAGCTTCTGGCCCAAAACAATGGTGACCTTAACAAGGTTATTCATAATGTGGGCAAACAATGACCATAAAATTACTGCAAACATCTTGTGCAGCACAGTCCAACAACTGAAAATTCCAATATTTATCTCATTATAGCTAAGATTTTTTTTCCACTGCACTTCTTCTGAGGGTCTCACACCACTTCTCAATGGCTCCCAGGTTTCCTTGCTATTTCAAAATGTCAAGAAGAAAGGTCTGAAGCTTAAAGCCATTGTGAGAGAGAGGACCATAATGGTCTATACATTCATAGCAAATCATCAACATATAGACGTTACTTATTGGTACATGCAATCAGAAGGATGCTATAATTAAAGATGATCACTGCTCTCTTTCAGAAAACGCACAGATATGTAGCTCTGTTTTAAGAACGGCAACAAGAAATTGACTGAGTTTCTATATAAAGCAATCTAACCAAACTAATGCAAGAATGGTTAAAGTTTTTATACTATAATAACAAGACTTAAGACAAACATGCTTCATTTTAACCAGTGGCACACAATGGGGAGATATGAATATGGCAAACCTAGTATTCACATAATAGTTCACTTATTGCATGAAATTTTCTGCACATTTTCTATAAACCATGTCTTGATTAATAAAAGAAAAAAAAAAGACAGAATAACAAAAACAATTACCAGGCCACCACACACCACTTTTCTGAAAAAATGTCAAACATTTTTGAAATTATGTCAGACTTGGTTATTTTGTTTTTATATGGGAAGGTATTCATGACTTTCTTTTCAATTGGTGAAGGAAGAAATATTTGAAAGAGGTACTATTTCCATAAAATATATTTTTGTCAGTTTTGGATTCTCTGCTATTCCTTCCTTTTCTATCGCTGCTTAGTCCTTCAAATGTTAGCAATTTTGTAAGAATTTCAAATAGGCTTAGGTTGGATTCATACATGAATAGTAAATACTATTCATTTTATTTATTTTCCTAATTACTGCACCATTTTGCCCATACAGATATCATTTCATATATTCCCTGGAACAATATATTTCATATACAATGTCACTTACAAGAGTGGCGTGTTTGCTAATACTTTTGGTGTCTCCTTATGAATGAACACATGGGATATGTTCTAATTAAAATGCTTCATGCACTTTTCATTTCAGAGTCAATACTTTGTTAGTAACTAAATAATACAAAATATTGTTGTGTTTATTTGCTGAAATTTGCTGCTTTTATGGAGACACCAGTCAGGGTGGAAACATATTTTAAGCATTCTTTACCTTTCAACAGCATTATGCAAAATCTCTGGGGATAAATTCAATAAAACCTGATTTAGAGATGGCACATGAGTGTTTGAAATATGTATTATATTTTAGAGCAGCTTAGTTTTTTAATTGAACAAAAAAGCCTCTAGCCTTGGCTAAGATTGTGTTCCCAGCTTGCCCCTCTGGTTATGACATACAATTGAAAGTTACAGTAAATGTGTTTGTGCGCTTGGTTATTGGTTAAAATATGCATGTAAAAGAAAATCACTTAAGAGTTCCCACTGCCAAAACATAGTTATATACTAAACCATGGAGCATTTTTTTATACTTCCATGACAGTTACATTGCATGAGCAATTTTCATGCAATATGCACATAACATGTGGATGATCATTGCAGAGCTGTTGTGTATTGCTGCTGGACACTAACTACAGTCAGAGGACTCTTGGCTGGGGTCATTGATCGGTAGCCAGCCACTAAACGCAGGAGCTGGGTATTTTATTCCTCTGAGTAATGTTCTCTATAAACCATGACAATGTTGTTATAATACTGTTTTTTATTCTGCAAAAGTCTCCCAATGGGAAATTGTTTTCCTTTCAGTCTCTGGAGGGAAAGAATTGTCCTTGGTCCACTCAGCAAACTCAGCATACCATCAAAAAGTAAAAGAGTGAAGAAAAACAAAGGAGATGAAAAAACAAGGAAATCTAGCAATAAGAAATGTAGGTACTACTAGCCAGGCAGTGCTATTAATATGACTTTTTTTTTTCAATGTTGTTATTCTTAACCCTATTAATGTCTTCTGTGCATAATTTAAACTTATACTTAAGCTTAAACTAAGATATAGCACTCAGCATAAGCGAAGCTTTTGTTACTGATTTCTTTGCCTCCAGAAAACAAAATGTTTTTGTATGTTTTATGTGTTAATACCGGCAGGTCAGTTGACAATTTTATCAATTTAAGCCCTTATTTTGTATTCCGTTTTCTGTCATTCTGTTCTCTTTACTTACATTTTGTAACCATTAAATAGGTTACAAATATATGCAATTTAAAATTTATATTTTATTTATATTTTAAATTGCATATTTCTCAAAAGCTACTTCCTTAAATGTTTTATATTTTATCTATTTAAACTGTGGAAAATGTATAAGAAGAAAATCAAACATGTAAAAATAAGTGATTGGTAAAAAATAAAATGGTTTTGTATTATTTGAAATCTCTGCACTTAAATTCTAAAAATAAACAAATAAATGCAAATATTGATTTTAAAAAATGGCACCTAACAACAAAACCTAAGAACTGCATTTAGGCTTTTAGTTGCTTCATCTTTTGTCACATAGTGTTGAAAATATTAATAGGGTGGCTGTTCAGAAGAAGATCTTAAGAAAGGCTAATGGTTCTGATATGTCAAATTATGTAAGAAAAAGGCTATATATATATATATATATATACGGTACAGACCAAAAGTTTGGACACAACTGTGTCATTGAATTCAATGAGAAAGTGTGTCCAAACTTTTGGTCTGTACTGTATATATATACTGTATATATATATATACAGTATATATATCAGGAGGTCAGGAGGGGTGCTAGTGCCTATCTCCAGCTAACATTCCAGGTGAGAGGCGGGGTCATCCTAGACAGGTCGCCAGTCTGTCGCAGGGCAACACAGAGACAGACAGGACAAACAACCATGCACACACACACTCACACCTACGGACAATTTAGAGAAACCAATTAACCTGACAGTCATGTTTTTGGACTGTGGGAGGAAGCCGGAGTGCCCGGAGAGAACCCATGCATGCACACACAGAACATGCAAACTCCCTGCAGAAAGAACCCAGGACCTTCTTGCTGTAAGGCAACAAACCATATAAAAACTGAAAAGTCAAGAAGGGGTTAAGGTCAATTCACTGACAGTAATTGTGGTTCTTTTGAAGTCTTGAATCAGTGGAGAAAAATGTTAAATTCTTCCAATGGAGCTCAGTCATACTGGTGAGGAGATTCAGACTCTGACAGTGCGGAGAACATGGTTAGCTTTGAGCTTAATGAATAACAAACCTTGGCTTGAAACATAGAATATAATAGATACTTTATTGTTCCAATAGGGAAATTCTACTCAGTGAGTGACTACATGACACAAGCTATTTACATCAACTTATAAACAAACAAAAAATAATCAAATAAGACTTGCAATCTCCATCAGACACATTTAACCATCGTCAATGTGAAAACAGAATCAAAAACAACAACATCCTCTGCAGCTTTGCTTCATACTTCTTAATTATGCATCAAGATATCCAATCTCTGGAAAAATAAATAACAAAAACAGTGAATATGTAATTGTTTTAAAAATGTTCATGAAAAAGAAAAATGAAAGTTCTACCACTTCACATTGCTGACTATGAAAGATGTCCTTTAAAAGCCTATTGCTTCAATTTGTTTATAAAAAATTGCTTTTGGTATAAAGTACTTGTATTTTTTGAAAGGGATGGATAGCGGTCTGAAAACGGTCATAAGTGGATGCTTCTGGTCAGCAAGAAGGGATCTCTGCTTGCGGATGTTATGTAAAGTTTATATATAGCACATTTCAGCAACAAAGCAGTTAAAAGTGCTTTACACCATAAAGTGGGAGTTGAGTAGGAAATAAATATATTTAACAATATATATAATTGTGAAACAAGCAATAAACAATCGATTTGATCTAATATCATCATCAAAATCATCAATATACCTAAATGTGTTGTTCAATGTTCCATTTCCTACTAATCAAAAGCAGCTCTAAAAAGGTGGGGGTTTAGTCTTTATTTAAAGGAACTCAGTGTTTCAGCTGTTTTGCAATTTTCTGGAAATTTATTCCAGATTTGTGGTGCATAGACGCTGAATGTTGTTCTCTGTGTTTGGTTTTGATTCTGAGAATTTAGAGATCTAGAGAACTTGACCCATTGATCAAGTTCTCTAGATCTTGCTGGGACATTAGTCCTTCAAATTTTCTTCAGGTGACTTTGTGTTTTAAGTTATCCATACTAATGCCCAGCAGCATACTGGGAGTGGAGCCTACTATTCCACCAAGCCAGAATGTGATACAAATCCTTAAAGTTAATATCAAGTAAAACCAGCTTTTTCAGAAAGTAAAGCTTTGTTGTCCCATAACTAGCATTGTCTGTCTGCCAATGATCTGGTGGTATCTGGAAGCAAAAAGTATTTATGGAACAGGAGAACAAGATGTAGCCAACAACAGATGCACACACACCAGGGACTACTTCTGCAGCTCAAACCCTACAGGAAGGAGGGAGAGGAAGAGAAGAAGACCATCTCAGGCGTGACAGTTTACAATGGCTATCTAAAGATAGAGTTTGGTATCTTCATGTAAATTGAAAGAAATGCATTGTATCATAATAAAACAATGTAGTATTCACAGAGCCAATGATTTTAAATTCAATTAACTCTGCAAATTAGCTAAAAAAAACAACATCCCACAGTGGATGGTTGTATGGGTCATTAAGGGGAACTGTTCACTAACCTCTGCTGGAGTCCACTACAAAAGAAAATTAAGAAATACATCTGAGATAGTCCTGATTTCTGTGAAGTAACATAAATCATCAAGACAAAATAGCATCATGGAAATGTATGTAAAATGTATACACTTGCTGACTGGACTGCTGGCTGATGCTGGTATTTTTTTGTGTTTATTTATTCATATGCTTTCATTTTTTATGTCCAGTGGCAACTCAGAATCATAAATCTTGCTGTTCTAAGTTCCATTCATTTGTTTTCTCTACAATACTACTGAAAGATCTGACACAATTTCAACAATTTTCCTAAGAATGTGAATATGTAGTGTATCCAATCTATACACAGTGATATGTGTTTAAACTGCAGCATATTAGATGTTACATGTGCTGGAGTTTGCCATCTGCTAGAGGGGAATGTATTTTCCCACTCAATAAAAACCCAATAATGTTTGCTGTTCACTATGCAACACAGTATATTTTTCAATCTGTGAAGCTAATGGTTTCTCAACTGAAGTGGCCACACTTGCAAATAACAATTTTGCTTGTGCAAATGAAGTCAACTCCCTGATGAGGTGAAAAGTCTACCAGCTCTGACAGTGGTGAATGATTTTACAGAGACTATCATAGGATCTTTGCACATCTACGAGCAGATGTAAAGAGACCCACTCTCGCTGCAGTCATGGCTAAAAATATGAATGTCAAAACCATTCAAATGTAGAAGCAACAAGAGGGAGACACCAGACATTTAGGAGTTTATAATGAAATTCTATGTAAATCAAGTAATATGTGTAGAAACTAGAAAGAAAAAAATACATTACAGTGCGTTGCTGGAATATACAGTGCAAAAAGATTACACTGTAATCTTTTTGCACTGTAAAAAGGCTATTAATACCCAGTGAAGTTGCTTTCATTTTGTTACTTGACAATCAAAAATTTCAGTCGAGTTTATTCACATTTTTGTGATTTACTGAAGCAGAATGCAGCCTCATGATGAAACTATAAGAAAAAGACAATTTTCGAAATTTCTTACACATCAAAATCTAAAACGTGTGGTGCACATTTTTATTCAGGGTTCTTTCTACAGATACCTCTAAATAAAATACATGCAACCAACTGCCTTCAGTAGTCCACTTGTGTACTTCAATCTTAGTAATAGCAGAGCTGTTCTGTGAAGACTTCAGAGGTTTATCATGGCATGTCATCAATCGCGGAGAAGTAAAGCAGCTGTGGTTGCAACAGAACAGAATTTTAAGGCGTCTTCAACATATGTTTTTACAGACTGTTTTTTCAGGAATTCCAGGAAGTGCAATGAAAAGGTATTCGGCAACTCACAGATTTCCTCCATTTGCTTTTTCTGGATCACTTAAATAGTTCTGATCATCAAATTGATATTTTTATATGACAAATATAACCCAAGTAACTACAAAATGCAGTTTTTAGATCTTTTATGAAAAAAAACTCCAAACATTTAAAATAATTTTGGCCTGTGTGAAATAGTTATCCCCTAACTCAAATAACTGGTTGTACAGCTTTTGGGAGTAATAGTGGTACATGATTTAAAAAAAAAAGAAAGAAAAGAAAAACATTTTAATAATCTGATGTAGCTGGTGTGCTTTTGAGCACTCTCTCTCTGAAACACAAAAGTGGGCTTGAGCTTAAGGCCAGGAAGTGATGTCTGAACATTTACCTGTAGAAATTTATGTTGGAGGGCAGAGTACAGTTTCATCATTTAAGCTTTTCAGGTCTTTCAAGTCCTAAATAGCAAAGCAGCTCCAAGCCAACATGCTACTGCCACCATGCTTGACTGTAGGCATTTTGTTCTTCAGCTAATTTGAACAATGACATCATAGAGAAAAGAAACTGAAGTAGCAAGTTGAGTGGGTTCACAGACACCAGTCCAATATTCAGCGAGGTTACTTTGTCTGCAATCCAAAGCTCAGTGGTGAATAATGAACATTTCGGGTCAGCAGCAACGAGAACAGGCCGTAACCAGATCCAGGTGTTTTAGGCGTTTCCCTGCTTCAGCCCAGCTAATTTCAATTGATGGCTGAATAACAGGTGTTTGCTGATTTGATTCGGTGTGCTGTTTGGTGTGTTGAACCAGGAAAAGAAGAGACTTTAATGTCACTGGTTTAAAAAGTTTGGTGCCACAAGAATGGAATTTGGAATAAGTTAGATATATTTTCACTGGAGTGTTAATAAGTGGAAATGCCTTTCTGAACTATTATGCAAAAATTAAAGTTTAAAAAGACTAATTAAAATTACATATTTGAATGAGAAGAATATTATATATGGTTTAAATATCGTCAACTTACTGAAATAATGGCCTACATAATCTTTTGCTAAAAGTAATTTTGGCAGAAGAAAAATCACTACCTCTTTATTGCCAAAAGATGACTTACTCAAAAAATTACTTAGACCATCATTTTATAAAGGTGTCATTTATTTAATAAAAGAAAACTGTCTACTAAAAAATAGCTTATTAATTTGCACCTTCTGCACATCAGTGTATACAATGTGTAAAACATATCACAGAATTAAAAACACCTGCAGCAGTTAATTAGTCTCTGTGTGTGTAATGCAAGTAAAAAATACAATAAGTTTAAAAAAATAAGGAGGACGTTATTTATAAGGCAGTCTATGCAATTAAAATAAAGCAAGCTTGAAGATGCTCCAGAAAGAGAACGAGATAGGAGAAGACTGGTTTCTTTAATTGATTAATTTAAAGTTTGAAATAAGCAACAACTAATCACCATTCTGATTAAAGTGTAGTCAGGCCTACAGTTTCTGCCGTAGCTATACTTCTGTCCCCAAAAAGGTTTTCTTTACAGATGTCTGCAAACATTTCCTACTTCACAAAAAATAGTATTGCAATAACACACTGACAGAATAAAATAAAGTTGTTAGCATACTATTTTCATTTAGATCCATTTGAGTGAAGTATGCAGACATTGCAAAACGCTAGAGCAGTTTAATCCATTGTGTTTTGCCCACACTAAAAAGAAAAAAAACAAAAAACAGGTGAAGCCTGTGACAAAGCATTGTCAAAGCCTGACAGGTTCTCTAGCTAATTAAAACCTCTGACTCATTCTGTTCCCTGATCACTCCTCACAAAGACTCTTGAGTGGCTTCAATAGGCACGCGCAGGCTTAAGTGAATGTTTACCTCCCCTAATGACTATCTGTCTCAGCGCTGAGCAAATGGAAGTGCTTTGGTCCTTCACATAACTCGCAGGAGCTAGAGAGCCACACAGATGAGTCCCCAGCAGCAGGTTTTGGGGCCATCTATCTAACAACAAAAGGCCATTTGCAAGTGGTCATTATTTTTGCCGAGTGTAATAACTGCTGAACACCACTGTAATTTGCTAATTCACCAGCATAAGGAACAGTGAAAGTCAGTGTTCTGATCTCTTCTTTGCTGGGAGATAATAGTCTCCCAGCAAAGGGGCATCTTTCAATAGATTGTAAGATTATGTAAAGTAATGTACATGACATCATAGAGAAAAGATGACTGTTGGGTTCATTTGTGTCTTTAATTTGTCTTTACTGCATTTAGTGTCTTGGGTGTATGTATGCATTGGTGTTTGTCCTGTGTATTTCTGTGTTGCCCTGCGATAGACTGGCGGCCTGCCCAGGGTGGATCCCACCTCTCGCGCAATTACCGCTGAAGATAGGCACCAGCCTTCCTGCAATCATGCAGATATAAGCGTCTATATCTAATGGATTGATTGAAATATATATTTATTTGAATTGCTAACAACTGGATATACCATTTCTGCTGTATTTCTTCCAATAGATTAGATTTATCTAAAGTAATTCCGAAAAGTCATTTATTTCATGTGTACGGTTAGGCAGGGATGTGGACATTAGGGATCTAGTTTCTATTTCCAGTTAACAAAAGCATTAAGATTACTTAAAACCTAAATCTACCTGGAATGAATAATATTTAGGCTTAGCTATATATTTTTATGTGGTAGTTAGTTAGACTGCAATATACTATTACTATTAAAAGGCTAGAAAGACCAGAATTTAGCAAAATGAGTTGGAAAGTGTTTCTGGGAAAATAATTTTTTGGGTTTCACCCAACGACCTGTCAGCCCTGTAACTCAGTCTTGGACAAATGGAAGACAATTGATGGATGGGTGAAAGAAACTATGGTGTTTCTTTCTGAAACGCAGAGACATGCAGACACAGATAGAAATATTTCTATTTAAAATAGGTATCTTCTCATTTGTCACAAATCCTAATCATGAAAACTTACAGACTTTGAGATTGTGAAGCTTTTTCATATTAACATTTTATAATGTGATGCCTCTTGTTCTCTGATAAGTAAGTTCTTTTGCATCATGCTCACACATGTTTTTGTGCATTTTATTATCAGTATTTCTGCCAAGGTACAAATCTTTTTAGGAGGTAGAGAGAAATCCAATCATGTACCGCTATTACAAACTTAGAAGTAAAATTATTTTCCAGTTTACAAAATTCAAAGCCCAGCTGGAGAATGCATGTCAGAATACAGTTGCCAAGATTCCACTTTTGAGATATTTGGTTGCCAGGGCTTCAAAAGAACAAAGTATCACTCTGTGTTACAGTTCACTGCTCAGCCACAGTGACCTGCACATTTTGCACACCTTCCTGGAGCCTTAATGAGCACTTTTCTGTGACATTGTCTTTGATCTCTCTCCCTCTTTGCACTTGGTTTACATCCACGTGGAGCAGGCGGACAACCTTATGTTGAATCAATTGGCAATCAATTCTCCTGCCTCGACAGCCTCTGCTGAAAAAGAAAGAAACAAGCACACTTGCCTCTATGCACACTCCAGTATTCTACATATCGGAAAAACATATTCTACTCTTGTGCACCAACACTCTCAAAGTGATGAATGATTTATTTGAAATTGTAAATATGAAGTACGGGGACTTTGCTTGCATTCTGCTTATATGAGTTTTGGGACTCTGAAAGCTGCGGTGTTCCAAGAACTGCCTAAAATGCTGTGTGAAGCCATCCAGGTAATGAGCCATGACACTATCCACTATGTTTTATTCAAAACTTAAGAACAAGCAGTGTGTTTGGAGATAAACAAGACCTGGTCAACCACCAAAGCAGTGTAAAAGTAAGAGGAATCAAATTCCCTTTATTCAGAAACAGCACTACAGACTAGAGATTTCCTTTTCCTATTAGATAGTTGTCCTTCACAAGTCCTCATTGCTGCAAGGCAGGGTCAGAGGAAAAAGGCACCCAATCCCAGGACGTGATGATGAAACCGTGACAAATCAACTCATTCTTTCACTTCAGATTTTGCAAGTCGCTGCGCCACGGGATTTCAGCCTCTCTTTGAGTTTAGAAGCTGGCGAATCTGGAGACTCAATGCTGTTCATTTCTCTAATCCAATCCCTGTATAAAACCTCCCTTTGAACGTCTGCGGAGAAGCTGAAAGGCAGCACATATCCTTCCCTCGGTTCGCCTGCTCTCTGCCTCTCTGATCCACGCTCGGTGTCCGACGCACATAGGCGCTCGAATAGAGCAGATCTAATTAAGTTTGCTGATGGTGAAAGTGATGATTATTCTGGAGCATATAGAGAGGAGGGACGACCAGGGCATGGAAGATAACGAGGACAACTCCGGAGTGTGTGTGGGGGTGCGCGTGCGGGGGTGGGGTTAATGTACTACGGTCATTCTCCCTTATAATCGTCCTCGTGAAGATGAAGAGTGCCAGCTTTCTTAACGGCTTTATCCAACTAACTTAAATTTAGCTATTTTTATATGAAATAACATCAATTTTAACAACCACTACTTAATATACACTTCTTTGTATGGTTTCTAAAGCAATGTCACTATAAATTCTTTCTTTGTAATAACCTATTTCTCAAGAAAGGCAGCTTTTATCCAGAACTTAATTTATAGCAATAACGTCTTTTAATTTGCTCTAATCATTTTATTTGCATTCCACACAGACAAGACATTTATCCCCATATTTCCTTCCTGCATTTAGTTTTTGTTAATGCAGACTGCAGGTGCCCTCCATCGGTTTTCTAAAACTAAGCACCCAGTTTACCATTAACTGTCCATCCCCGCATCCTGCCTGCCACCCTCACTTCTGAGCGCCTCCTACTCTCACTTCCTCCAGTTACGTCCCAGCCAACCGGGAGTATTCTCGTTGCTGGAATAAATTAAATTGCAGCGGTGTGGGTACAGGAGGGAGGGAGAGCGCGCCCTGAATGCCATTCACACATCCCGCGCGCAGGGGAGCTCGGTCACCGTCGGAATTATCGGCGGATCTCCGTGCGCTCTGCGTGCGCCCCGAGCGCAACTGTCTCCAATCAAAAACTGCATGAGTTAGAGGACGGCTGCTTACCGTGCTTCGGTGGACTTTGCTCATTTGTTCATTAGGAAGATGCGTTAAAATAATTAGCACACCTGGAAGAGCCGAGTCTCTTAAGACACCACATCAGCGACTCACTTGGAGAGGACTCACATAAGCCTTCCTTCTGAGCGTTTTGGGAGATTTTCAGCTGGAAACATAGCGTATTTTTAAGGGAGGAGGAGATCAGGTTTCAGCTTCTGTTTAGTTCAACTTGCGCAGTCTTTTTTTTAATTATTTTTTTATTTCTATATTTGCGCGCAACCTTTCTCCAATGCCCCCCGGTGTTTGCGCCCAGCAGAACCGAACTTCACGATCCTATGAGGGGATTTTGCGGAGATTTATTCCGAGCAGTCACGGACCAAAAGACTTACCGAATAAGGTAAGGACACAACAACTGAAGTACGAAAAGTGATTACAGACGAGAATATTTTTAGTCTTAAGCGAAACAATAATCTATCTTAACAGTATGGATTGTATAATCGCATTCAAAAGTGGTTATTCATTTATTTTTGTCACTTATATATTCAAAGCGAAATTTAAAAAGTACTGTTTGTTTTGTTTTGTTTTTTGTTTTTTTTCCTCGGTGTGATCTCGCTCTTCCTTTCTGTCTGTCTTCCAACAGGACTCATTAGGAGCGCAAGGAGAATGAAGAGTCACCGGGGCCGGGGCAAACACCATGAGTGGCCCGTGGACCTCCACTAGACTGACGGCCCTCATGTTTCTATGGAAGTGGTTGACATTAAGCCTGCTCCTAAGCTGGTTGTCAGTAGGGGCCAGTGCCGCGGACTCTACCGGCGCTGGCTTCAGTGGCTCAAATGGACCCCTGGGCTGGCTCCTGTCAGAGAAGGGTCCTTTTCACAATTCGCAGGAGTTTGTTGATTTCACAGAGCGCTACCAGCAGGGATTCACCACCAAGTACAAAATATACAGGTAAGAGTTTGGAGATCTAAACTCCTTAAAAATATTTTGTGAAATCTTGTCCTGCATCCAAAAAGGAACAAGCATTAAAGAGGTTCTGTAGTTACTTTGGCTTCTTTTGTAGCCTTCCCTTGAGGGAAAAGGAGGCTGTTCAACAAAGCATAGGCAAGAGATGACACTATGCTTTTCTTTTCACCACAAAAGATGCAGATTTAGTAGGTGGCAAACAGAGGGATGAGGGACTGAGAAGATTACTCAGTGGAGTTTTGCATACAAATGAAAGCTCTGCGTGCCTTCTGCATAGATCTAAGCTCGTCTCCGTGCGGCTGCTCGCCTCCTTTTTAGTAGGCAGCAGAGGCATATGGTTGGAGTATGATACAAACTCTAAATGGTGCATATCAGTGGGAACTTAAACTAGAGATACCACAGGAGGGTTAGAACAAAGCAGTGGGATGTTACAGATATCTGACTGAGCCTGTTGATGTGTGACAGTGGGTAGACCAAGTGGCTTTAGAAATGTGTGTGGTGATTGTGTGCGAAGACCCAGTGGGTTATTGTTTGAATGCTGTATTCAATGTATTGTGACATTTTCTGTTTAGACCAGAGCACGGTTTAGGATGCAACAAGGCTTATTCACGTGTAAACTCATCAAATGTAAATTATGGTGAGTTAACTATTTATTTTGTGTAAATGATACAAAACAATTAAAAAAAACAATAAAGGATTGTAAATTGTAAATTGTTTAAGTTAACTTCAAGAATTCATATTTGACCATCTCAAACCTTGTCCAAAGTAAAAAAGGAAATGTTCAGGACAGCAGAATATAAAACAAGCTGCATAAACTATAAAATGGAAATACTCCAATCAGTGGGCCTAATATCAGAACAGGTATTTTATTTTCTTGATTGACAGATCAGGTAGCTGAGATCAAATTTTATTTTCGTATTTACTAACAAAAGAACAACTAAGAACATTGACATTTTCGGTGTATAAACACATAAATTAAAAGCACAATCCTCTGTAAATAAAAGTTTCAAAAAAATAGGTCATGGTTAGGGATGAGGATGGTATCTCCCCTGCACTGTTGTAATTAAAAGCATTTATTTGTAAATAGGGAAAAGAAACACTACACTTTTGTCTCTTCTGTGTTTTAGTTCTTAGGAATAATTAAAATCTGAACATCAGATTTAAAAGAAAACCTGAAAATTGGTTTTGACCAGTAAAATGTCTGATCTGTGCATCTCTACTGTAAATTTACTTTTGGGCGTTCAAATATAATAAGACAGTTAACACACTTGATGTGTTTGTCCCCATAGGTTTTTTTTCTTCTTAGGAGAGAAAGACATCTGAGGCGTTCAAACATCATCTCTGAAACCCAGACTGATTAAATCCTTTTAGGCTGGTGGTTCAGCAAACATCTGTGTCAGTCAGTGTGACCTACACACATTGCATACTGTATCTGAAAGGACAGAATCTTGTTTGTTACTGTGTGTCTGTTGCTCTGAAGGATGCATGTTTGTATATAAAGACATTTAGTTAAAAAATCGCTACGTAAAGATTGAGAAAAGAAAAAAGCTTGTCATTTTGAATTAGCTCAAACCAAATGATGGTTTTCTTAATATGCTAAAGTTCTAGTGTGCTGTTTACCCACCGACAATTTTCATCAGCGGATGCTGTGCAAGTTGATTGAGCATGACTGGCTCGGCATACTTGAGTGTCTGGACTCGTGGCTGTATGTGCAAGGTAAGTGTTTTGATGATCCACGATGAGGGTGTCGCCACTGTTCAGTAGGAGGACTGTTGCCAGCTGAACAGAGACTTGACTGACACTGGCATTTAGCAGCTGACAGGGGCAACAATGCCAGGCAAAGAAAGAGAATGTAGCTCTGTTTGCTTCTCTACATCCATCATTTCCTCCCCTCTTCCATCTCTGCTGGGGTCCCCTTTCTGTTTTGTAGAATGGCTTCATACCTTGTTGCCCCCTCCTTACTTTTGCATTTTGCACCTCAGCTAGGACATGAAAAGCTGACAGATATTAGCATACATTAGTTAAATGGATGCACAAGATTATCTGATTTACATAACAGAAAACCAGATGTATTTTCTCATTACTTTTATGTGAAAAGCCAAGATGAAAGCTTTCCTAAGGACAAAAATAAATGGAAATGTAAGCCTCATAAGTCTGCAGTTGTCTTGTCCCTTAGGTTTACTCTGGCCTTTGGAGTCTTTTGTTAAAGATTAGAGAAAACTCTGACTAATTACCGCAAACTGCATTTCAAGTTAAAGTGAAAAGGTTAAATATTATATTGTTGAAGTAAAAAGATAGTGTTCCCACATAGTCATTTGCTTCCCACTGCTTTGAAAAGGCAAACCTTTTACGGCTTTAAATATCTTGCACTTTTAACACCAGGCTCCATCAGAAGGCATTCAAAGACGTTGACAAATTAAAAGAGAGTTTTTTTTGTATTGTATGAGGGGGAAGAATAGACTTGCAGTTTCGGAAAGAAAATTTATGCCATCAAAGTATTTTAATGTTTTTTTTTTCTTTTTCTTTTTCTTGGGCTTTCATAGTGAAGCAGTTGCTAACACTGCTGTCTTGCAGCAAGAAGGCCCAGAGTTCTGAATCCCTACTGGGAGCAATGTAAAGTGTGGGTTTTCTCTTCCCACAGTCCAAAAACTTGCATGTTAGGCTAATTAGTTATGCTAAATTACCCTGGGTTGTGCATGTGTGTGTGTTTGGTTGTTTGTGCCGTGTGCCTCTATGTAGTATTGAGATGGACTGACGACTTGTCTTGAATGTACCCTGTTCCTCGCCCAATGTGACCGATGCGGAATGGCACCAAGCAGTGTAAAGTGTGCAAGCACTTAACTGGGTGCAAAAGGGCAGTAGATGTTTGGTTTTTCAGCAGTGTTGCACTTGTTGTATATATGATAAGCGTAGTTAATGCATTTTATACTATCACCACTATACATTTGAAATTCTGAAAATAAACCTGATTTCATATTCAGCTTTTGAGAAGAGCAATCTCGACCATTTCTACACATTTTACCTGTAAGAAGAGAAACCAAATTACACATGCAGAGTAAGAAGTAGACCCTAATAAACCCAGATCAACAGGAAGTTAATTCTAGAAAATATATTAGCACCTAATCTATCTTCTGCATTATTTGTATGTCTTTCTCACATTTTCTATCTTTTCTCCCCCTTTGGCAAATGATTTCAAACCAATTCCTTTTCCCCTGCTCATAAATATTCTCCAGAGCTCAGTTGGCCTTTTCCATCAGAGGGCAGGTGAGAGGTAGTTGAGGATTAAGGAGAGATCCAGAGGAGTTAGAGTACAAATAGGGGGGCTTTATCCCCACCTGCTGGTCTGTCCCTTCAACGGAATAACCCAGGGAATTATCTTTCTGCTATTTTTTTTAACAAGTTCTGAATCTTTTTCGAGTTGTAATCAGAAGAGAAATGGTGACATCTTTTTCCACTAGCAAATTGTCATTTGCTGCAAGGTATTAAGGGGAGATTTAATAGCTTAGAAATGTACAGCTCTGGGTTGCAGCGTAGCAATGTAAAGCACCTGAAAAGATGTGATTCTATAGCAAATCCTCTGAGTGAAAGAAGTTTTATAAAAAATTATTATTCTTTTTAAGCTCTTAAGTGCAATAATGGCACACATAGATGGATTCATTGAGTTCAAAAGCAGTGAAAAACAAGCATAGACGCACTTAACGGTATTGCTTCTGCTGTGATTGCAGTAAAATCCACCTGTATGTCAGACATAATGGGGTTTAAAAAAAGCTATTCATTCATTCTTTTTTTCTGAACTGTGGGTTACAAACCTTCAAACTGCTTTGTCGCTTTTATTTCCCATTGAATGCCGCCAACCAGTTCCTTGTGTCCTTGTCAAGCAGACGTACATGGCTACATTTAAAAACACACGGCTGAAGCAGTTAATACAAATTTAGATTGTCCATATTATTCATACCAAGAGAAGAGATGACTTCTCGTCTCGAGGCTGAATTAGAGATATTTTCTTGAACCCAGTGCCAACAAAACAGAGAACTGGGTGTAAAATGAAGAAAAGCTTTTTTCATTTAATGATTTAGGAGCTGGTGGTGTTGTGAAACCATCTCCGCTTGTGAGAAGTTCCTACCCCATAATTTCTTGGGTGCAGTAGAGCCATATGAGGACAAAGTAGCATATTAGTCAAAATGTCAGCACATCCCTTCTTCTTCTTCATGGACCATAATTTTTAAATCACGCCTCATCTCCTTTGTTTTCTCCTCTCTTTTCCCTTGTCAGCCCACTGGCGATTACATTGACTTCATTTGATGCAAGGAGATGTCTCTTGTAATTATGGTCTGATTAGTGTTTCAATTATATACGGGCATGTTTGTGGAGAGGTTGGGCTGCTGAGGCATGATTTCACAACACCTGTCATTTTGTGTTGCCTATTGTACTTTATCAATCTCCTGTTTATTACTTTCCCATGGAATTGTGAATGCTTTAGATGAAAAAGCACATTTAAAACAGATTATGAAATGGGATGGAATAAATGGGCATAGAGCTGCAATGAAAAAGCAATGAAGAGAACAGAGAGGGAAGAAGAATACTAGAGAAAAGCGATTAAGGAACGCAATACCATAATGCACAGCAATGCAGCTCGATAAACCATTTAGAGTATAGATCCACACAAATTCATATTTAAGACTGGAGAATAAAATCTTACTTTTAAATTATGTGTAATTAACATAAATATGTAATGGATCACAATGAGATTAGGTGCATTTACATGTTTAATTTTGTTGTGATCTATGAGACATGCTGAGAGTTTCTATACCATTCCTATATTAACTTTATGAATGCTTGGGAGTCAATGCATCACAAGACATTCTGCTGTTGGGGCGGCTATACATCAGAGATTTGTTTTGACTGCTACCACGGAGACTAGCAGTAATAATAAAAAAAATACTGCAACAACCAAGATAAAAAGTGTTGCTCCACCACCTATGGCAGTTTACATTAAATTCAAATGCATCCAAAGGCATAAAAATATGTGGCTCTCTAAAAAACAAACTGAGGTTATTTTGTGTGGATAATGGATATTTATTTATAGAATTTATTAAATGTAATCAAATAAATGCATAACAAAGTTTTTTATCAATTAATTATTATGTCTTATTGCAGTCAAAGGCATTTTGATATTTTTAAAAATTAATCCTAGACTTTTTGACTCACATTTTGCCACGTTACAGCCACAAATTTCAACATATTTTATTGACATTTTATGCTTGTAAGACAAAGTAGCATATAATTGTGATGTGGAAAGAGAACAACTCATGGTTTTCATTTTATCAGTAAAAATAGAACCCTTCAGATTCTTTTTTTTAACTAAGAACCTGAATGGTGTGGCATGCATTTGTTTTCAACCTGTCCGAATCAGTGTTTTTTGGAACCACTTGTCACTACAAATATGACTGCCATAGTGTTTTGGGACATGGTTTTCCCAGCTAGAAGAGTAACAGATAGAAGAGTTTACCCATTATTTTTGTAAAATAGCTGAAGCTCAATCTGATCAGATGGCAATCATCTGCAAACAATATTTTTTACCTTCTCAGCTGAATTTAAGTTTGGACTTTGACAGTCAATCTAAGTTTGGCCTAGCTATTGCTTTCCTATAGGATTCAACTGGAAAGAAATTCTCACTTACAGCACAGTCTGGGCTTTCTCCCCTTGTGTTGGATTGTCTCTAGTAGATTTTCTTCCAGGCCAATCAGTGGACAGAATGGGAGGTTGTGAACAATGATGTTGATTTCTATGCTGTTTTAGAATTGGAGTCTACCTGCAGTTTTAGCATTGAGCGATGAATATGGAGGAAATTGTTGTTGCGCAACACCCCCCCCCCCCCCCCCCCCCTTTCTGTCTCTACTGTCTCACTCTCTGTCTCACTCTCTGCTTCCTCTTCTGAGAGGGGAGATGTGCTACCAGCTCTCCTTCTAACGGGTTAATTGAGTTTCCTAAATCTGCCGGGATTTACCCTGTCCAGAACTGAAGTAAACTCTGTTTAAGCTGGTTTCGAGAAACGATTCGCCTGGTTTTCTGACGGCCTACATCCAGGTGTCCCACCCTTCTTCCCCCTGTGAATTAGCCAGACTGAGCAGCCTACAGCCAACTAGTTTCACAGAGCACACCTGTTAACGGTCGCTCGTTCTCTATTTTACAACTTGCATTTGTTATTGAACCAGGTAGGTTTTAGTGACTCGGGCGAGTCCCAAGGATGACGTTTTAAATTTGGGCTACCAGCAACCTAAAAACATTTTAAACTTTTTCCTCTCCAGAATCAAACATCAGAGCTATTTTACAACCATCAAAGAACTTTAAGGTGACTCATTAACTGAATGTCCACAACATCTTTTAGATTTTCTTTATGCTAAATATTTTATTAGTAAGGCATTTTTGCAAGGGTCAGTACAGCTTAATTCAGTAGCAGAAATAATCAAATAAGTAAAATCAATCATCTAGTCTATCTTTCCCTACTGCTGATACTGAGAACTAAAAAAAGGGAACCTTTGAGAGAGACGGACGGAGTTTGGCGTTTCGAACCCCAGACCTGGCCTGATGATGAAGAAGGTGTTGCAGCAGGAGGAAGATGTTGATCGGCGAAGGCAGGAATCTCTGTAGGTCTGATGAGCCTCCTCTCTGCATGGATGGTGAGGTTACACAGGACTTGGTGCTGGCAGGAAAAAAGGCACCAGTTCTTCTTCTTTGTCTTTGCCTTTGTCTTTGTCTTCATCTTTGTCTTTGGGGTCTGAACCCAGCTGATGAGAGAAGTGCGATTCAAAGCCACAGGTTGTGGGCCTGACGGGTTGGTCTCCATGAGAAGGACAGTCTTCGGCTCTGTGGCCCCGGCTCTTCTTCAGCTGCAGAGTTCTTTGTCCATCTCTTGGCTCGAAGCTGCCCGGAGGATCCAACAAAAGGTTCCTCTTTTGCACCCACCTTATATAGGGTTTATCCACCCTTTTGGTGCGTTTTCATTGGCTGTCTGCTTAGACAGATGACCTCACATCCATCACTGTCCTTCAGACATTATGTCCTGAAGTCTGTGCTAATGTCTCAGAGTTGCTCAACCTCCTATGTCCATTGCCTGCACAACCTTTTACCTAAATAAGGCGGTGATCATCTCTGCTCTCCTGTTAGTTCCCCTTTTTCCCTTCCGTTCACCTTTCACCTACCATCTACCTCCAACATATCAGTGATGTTTAATTGCAGTTACACCTTTTTACACCATTTCAAGTTCAATGTCAAAATCACATTTATATCACATTTATTTTCTTTAGCTTCTCTGATTTAGCATTCATTTATAATTTTATAACCATAACTTATATCACATTTATTTTCTTCAGCTTCTCTGATTTATCATTCATTTATGATTTTATAACCATAACTTATTAATTATACTTATTATAATCCTAATGTGAGTTATTACAGATGTTTTTCTGAAAAGAAACCAAGAATAATCCATGATTCTAATTATTTGATGCCAAAGTTACAGTTACTTGTTTTTCTTGTAAGTGTTCCCACAAATGTACGTGTAAATATTATTACAAGTAAACCAATATTAATATAAGTATTTTACTTTGAATCTTATCAAATTACTCAAAATGTTTTAGATTTCATTCTTTAAAACTTTCATGTTTTAAAATAAGTAATAGTCTCAGCTATTTTTATAAATCTGCAGGCTGGAAACTTACTTCCTCTTTTTCCAGGAAACCTGCTTTTCCTGTTTCATGACTCTCTCTGTCTGACTATGATTTCTTATGATTAGATAGAAAAAAGTAGAATTAAAGCAAAGTTTGCTGGACACAAAAACAACACACACAACCAGATTTATTTTATTGACACCTAAGTCTACTGTTGGGCCTAGATGTCACTTGAGTGATTCATTTTAAAGATAACTTTATTTATTATTACTGTTAAACTTAAATCTCCAGCATGGGGAAGTGGGATGAGCTCGGATTTTCTTGACAAAATTTGTAAGTGTTCCCACAAATGTACGTGTAAATATTATTACAAGTAAACCAATATTAATATAAGTATTTTACTTTGAATCTTATCAAATTACTCAAAATGTTTTAGATTTCATTCTTTAAAACTTTCATGTTTTAAAATAAGTAATAGTCTCAGCTATTTTTATAAATCTGCAGGCTGGAAACTTACTTCCTCTTTTTCCAGGAAACCTGCTTTTCCTGTTTCATGACTCTCTCTGTCTGACTATGATTTCTTATGATTAGATAGAAAAAAGTAGAATTAAAGCAAAGTTTGCTGGACACAAAAACAACACACACAACCAGATTTATTTTATTGACACCTAAGTCTACTGTTGGGCCTAGATGTCACTTGAGTGATTCATTTTAAAGATAACTTTATTTATTATTACTGTTAAACTTAAATCTCCAGCATGGGGAAGTGGGATGAGCTCGGATTTTCTTGACAAAATGAATGAAGCTATTCAGTCCTTGTTGGCCACGCTTCAAACCATTGAATTCACATTAACAACCGCATTCGGTTCATTCGGCTCAGTTCATTTCTCATCCCAGTGCAAGATGGTTATTTCCAGTGCAGGCAATTCCCAGTAAGCACAGGCAAACATTAGCGTTTGGCTAAAATTGAAAACCTAAACACAATCCACACCTCCAGGAGGCAGTCATTTCTCAATAGCCAAGATACCAGACACTGTACGAAGAAAATAGCATAGGGCAAGGGGTTAGTTTTTACCAGGTTAATGTAACTCAGTTTTCCTTCTAAATAATTAAACTGTGACTCTGATTGATTATTTAGAGTCAATGTCCTGGAAGCAGGAGAGAGTTCTAATCTCTCTCTGGTCTCTTTCAGCCATTTACAGACTTTCACAATCATCCAGCTTCTCTGTACTTACTAAGAAAAGGCATTCCCCTAGCATGGTACTGCCACCAGTATTTCTCTAAGTGCAGATGGGGTGCTCTGAGTGATGTCCATTGTCAGTGTTTTGCCACAGGTAGGGTTTTGCATTTAGGAGAAAAATATTTTTTGACCGACTAGACCGCCTTTCATATGTCTTTTTTCTTTCATCCTTTTACATGGCTTGTGATGGACTAGGAGCTCACAAAAATTATGTTCTGGCCACATTTCTGCAAAGGACAGATTTGTGTATTGTGAGTTCTCAAATCTTTCTCATGAGATGTTAAGCTTTACAGCTTTACCAGAGATAACATGAGCCTCTTCACAGTCACAGTTACAATTGAACCATACTCTTACTTTTGGATGATGGATTTAAGCTGCAACATGAATGGTTTAAAACTTGTTTTTAAACCTGAGTATTTATTTCAGCATTTACTTCAGTATTTCTGTAACTCATCTGACTGACTCTTTGGAACTTGTTCTTCCTCCACAGTTAAAAGTCAAGAAACTTTCTACGGTCGTATTGAATTGTTTAACTTTTGATTAAAAACCTTTTTTTTTTGTTTTAATAATGCTGCACAAACTTTAATTTTCTTAACTGTTCCACAATATGTAATAATATGTAATAATAGGTATAGCTTAATTTGGAACAGAAAACTGTGTCAAAATGCGATTGGCTATGAGCCTTTTAAACGTCTCCCAGATTCAATGGAGAGGCTCTCTAGTGTTACTATAACTAAAGCGGATGAAACGTTTCTTGTGCTTTCAGTCTGTTGCAACAGATTTGGTGGAGTTCTAGGTGACAAGAGGTTCAATAAAACACTTTGAACTGACTGGTTGTTATGAGGCAATTATTTATTACCTAAGTCTGAAATTGGCAGCAGCAAAAATGCCACTGTCTGTAGATAGATCAGCTTCCTACCATAGACTGAAAATGTGTATTTTAAGGTAATTACAGATTCCGTACTGACAGTAAGAAGTGTGCATGTCTGATCGTCTTGATCTAGTAGATAGCAATCCATGATTGATTAACTTCACCGCAGTATTTTTTCAGTAAAATGTAAGTTGGTTAGAAAAGGGAACATGTAAATAAATGAGCAGATGCTAATTGATCTTCCACTTCAGCCCTTCTGTTATGAATTTCAACTTTCACAGTATTTTTGAAATTCTTCCAAGTGACTCATTAATAGTTGTTCAGTTTGACCTTCGTTGTTTAACTATTTTGTTGACTGAATTACATGGTTTTTTCTCACAAGATAAAATATCCCAAGGCATATGAGGGATTAAAAACAAACCAAATCTGATGGAAAGAAATTAATTTGAATGTGTCTTTCTTTGGATTTGTGTAAAGGTATTGACCGTATAGTGAAGTATTCATTGTTGGAAAAGCTATGAAAAATCTTGCAAATGTAAGCTTAAATATGTTATTTGTGCTTTTTTAAATTCAGAACACAGCTTTACACCACTTATTTTTCACGCTGCAGACATGGGTTTGCAGAACAAATGATTGACCTTCAGTACAACAATCTTGCATGCTGTTTCCAAAGACAGAATAGATGTTATTTTATATTCTTTCAGATATACATTATTCCAAGAGCAGCTTGTTTACCGAGAGAAGAGATCCAGTGGACAGTGACTTTCCCTAGTTTCATGTTTGGAGGTTTAGGACAAAGCCAGAGAAGATTGTTCCTTTGGATTGCCAGCAGCAATGACAGTGACAGGGAATTCATTCTGTGCAGGGCTCATGGTTTCTGACAAGTGGGTGATGAGGGAGTTATCAGGACCAGAGGTCCATGAAAGTAGTCCTTATGAAAGAGAGATTCGTAGTAAATTAATTTATAAACAGAGACTGCAGGATACCATGAAGAGATACCTATGTTACCTACGTCATTCAATTCTATAATTTTTCTTTTACTTCTTCCCATTCACTATGCTTTCTCTTATTTACATTCTGTTAGAATTAGAGGGGATAATTGAGGTCCATGCTCTTCACATTTAGAACTCAGCTCAGCCCTGCAGTGCTGCCAGATTGAAAAAAAGAATCTGATAACAGCTGTGCTACAGGATAAGGAACACAAGCAAACAGATAAACACATGGTAAATACTTAAACAAAAAATAATCTAAGACAAAAAAAGAAAACTCTTAAGTTGGTAAAGATGATGAGTGAAGTGTTACCAAACATGGAAAACATTTGCAATGCGATGTCCAGCAGATTGGAATTTATTCAACCAACGTTCTGTTTCATATGTGAAGAATTAGCACCGATGATTTGAAATTACAGAGTAATGTGGGGAAGAATGCCAAATAAAGTTAGCATATCAAAACATTATCATCCATCTGAGTACAAATATTATGAGCATATTAGAGTTTTTTGTTTATTTGTTTTGTTGTTTAGGTAATTTCAGTTTTAGATTTAGGATTTTAAGTATCAGAAACCTTCTTTACTTTATTTCGATCTTTAATGTAAGGATGAGTTAAGCAGACAACCGGAATATGTTGAACTTGCTTCATAGCTTATGGCCCCCGTTGAGACCATCAGTCTCTTTTCAACATATTTTGACAAATTGCAGAAAAGAAGAGGTTTTAATATTTTGCATGAAATAATTTTGTAAATTTGTTTCTGTTTTCTGAACTTAATCTATCCATCCATGTAATATTTAGACAACAGTAACCATGTGTTTGCATTTATTTCAGTTTCTTTCCAGTCAAAATGATAGTAGTATGTCTTGTGTTTTTTCTAATTTTTCCTTTACTATTTTTATCATTCTTGGCTGCTGTATTAAAATAATGCATGAAAAATAAATCCATTGCAACATGTAAAATGGGATAGATATAATATAAACACATTGAACCAAAGTTTGTCATGAATGTTTTAACTTTAATTGCCAAGATGTTAAATGTGCCTTTCGAGAAGTAATTGGCTGAATAAGAAACATTTATTCAGTTCTCATGTCATTATTAACTTAAATTCAGTGTTGACAGCAAGTGCAGTGGGAAAGAACCACAGAATCTCTAACTGTAGCACATTACTTGTCTTTGCTCTGTGTTTTGATTGTATTTCCGTTGAGACCGTATACAGGAAAGGTTGTAAATACCAGTTTTACTGCACCTGCTTAGCTACCAAAACAAAAAGGAATGCAAAAAAAAAGAACATTTACATTTTGCAAAATGCTTGGAATAAGAGTACATTTTATTTCAAGCACAAATTGTTGCTATGCAGATATAAGCATAGTGTTGCATTACTCCAAATATCAATTTAAAGCAGAATGGCTTGTTTGTTGACTTGTCAATTTGCCTCTCTCATGAATTACTCCTGCAGAATTTGGCAGTAAAAGTGTTTTAAACATCTATTATTCAAGAACACAGAAGCTTCTTACAGAGAATATGTTTTTTTTTTTGTTATGTGCTTAAAATAAACTGGTCAGAGCTTGAGGGTGTAATTATAATTTTTGAAGACTTAACATGTCTTGCCTGTTGCTGACAGAAACAAACATGAAGTCTTGAAAAGAGGGATTTACTGTTACTGTTGACTCATGTGCGAATTGCTATCTTTGTGTTTGCATGTGTTTGTTTGCGATGTTAACTGTGTGTATTGATAGTGTACATCTCCCATTATGAAAACAATTACATTCTAGGCATTCTATGTTTTGTGCACAGTGATCAATCTCTTGTCAACAGTATCATGACCAATTCCAGAACAAAAGGGGGTAGGCTTAGCAGCTTTCCTCTCTGTAAACAGAGATAATCTTGCAGCTTTGAACCACCAATTGTTCTACGGTAGTGATGATATTTGCGTTACCAACAAATCAATACCACATTTTTAAATAAAACTCCTACTTATGTGACATTTAACTTTTTTTTCCCCACTTTGTAGCATAACAGAATGTCACAACAATGATCTTTGCTTGAACTTCCTCAACAATCTTGTCAGAAGCTCAAATAAAAAGAAAATCCTATGTAGAAATTCATCTGTGTGCTTTTGTACAACCTTATAAAAAAGCTTGGTTAAGGTGAACTGGAAAAAATACCAAGTAATATTTTATTTGACGGGGTGTTTATACGACTGACATGACACTGTCATAAATATGACATTACCAAATACGAAATATTTTAAAAAATTGTTTCAAATGCTAAAATGGCATTTGAGAGGGAAACAAAGAATGAACAGACATTTTTATTATCTTGACAAGGATTTACTCTCACTGCATTCTTTGCTTTGAAGATCTTCGCTAGAAAGAAAATACACATGAATTCACACAGAATTAACAAGATTAAACTGTTAAAACTTGAGGGAATGGAGGAAGTAGCAGCAGTTCCACATTAGGTGTAACGTATGAGTAACCACTTTGAAGTGTATAGATATGTAGGTCTCAATGGGCAGCTGTACCATGAAATTTAGATGCAAAAATGTAAATTGATTTCTTTGAATGTCTCCACATATTTTGCGTCTGTAAATCCACACTCTTCAACACGTATAAGTATCTTTAACTCAGTTGCATTACAGCAATCCATTTTTCACTACAGCCTCACAGGGCTAGTATTATGCTGTTGTCAATAATTTGCTACAAAGAGAAAGAAATGTAAATAACCAGACAAAAAGTGACATGTCAATAGGATATTAGGGTAGATTTTGGTGTTACTGAGAGGTAAATCATGTCATGTGACAAAGAAGGACAATTCTTCTTACACTGTTTTACTTAGAAGCAAACCTCACTGTTTTTTCTGCTACCCAAAGCCTGACCTTGAGTTTTCCATTTTCTGCAGTGAGCTTGTAACTAGGATTTAAATGTCTGTTTTCTTTTATTGCTGTCAGGGTACACACATTGCGGTCGTTACGGTCACAAAAATCATAGCTGCACATGAAAGTCTGCATAAACTCCTGGTAGACCCTATTGTGCAGTTGCAGATGGTGAAATTTACATTACATAAGCTTTGTGACAGGACACCTAGTCGAGCAGACTGAGATATACTATTGAGTTAGAATTATAAGTGAACATCCTCTGCAAATTCTAATTCTGTCTAACCTACAAAGAAGCTTTCTTCCTCCTGAACAAAAAGATATTGGGAAATAAAATGAATAACGGAAGGGATTTAGGGTACAGCACTAAATGGCACTGACAGAGAACCAAACATGCAGTATGATTTTTTTCTTAGGGTCCATCATTGGACTGATAAGCCAGGTTCATATGTAGCACTCATCACTTATTCTTGACAAAATATTTCATCTAAAATAACCATATGAAAACATTTGCATATTACCTTGAATCTTGATTTAGTTCTCTTGACAACTTACAGCAAATATAAAGCAGTGTCAGATATTTTTTGTTACAACCCTGCAGTTCAGCTGCTGCTGTGATAGAAGCCTGAGTGTCATACAAATTGAGTTCTTCCACAGCTACCTCCTTTCCTTCGTTCCATCCTCCTCTCAATTGTCACTGTCAAGATTTGATCGTATCATGCTTACACAGTGTGTTGTGTTCAAATCCCTGTATGATTTTTAAAATCACACTGTGAATGATGTTCATGAATGAAGGTTATATGGAGCAAGAGATGAATAGACGGATTGAGATCTCGACTACAGTAATGCAGGTGCTGCTATATTTTTTTAAGGCAATAAAAGAGCTGATCCAAAAACTAAGCTCTTGATTTACCAGATTATTTACATTCTATCATTCACCTATGGTTATGCAATGTAGATCAGCTGACCCTAATTCTTATCTTTTGAAAACTTTGTTAGCCATTTCAGCAATTATGCTATTGAGAGCTGTGGCTTACCAGGCACAGTGGTAAACTACATTGTGGTTGTCCTTCAACTCAAATGCCAGCAATATTATCCACAAGTTAAAGAGCCTTTGGGAAAAGCACTGAACCCAAACATTGTCGCTGACATTCTAATCAGTGCATAATTGCAGGACAGAAGTTTTGACTATATAGAGTTTAATGCATATTGTTACAGAAGTGGGGAGTGGGAAGTGTGTGTGTGAGACCTTGTTTCTGATACAGTGTAAGGACCATTTTCCTAACACATATTACATTGTAAGGACCGACTGCTCCTAATGGGCTCCATAAGGAGAAAAAGAAGAAGTGCTGTTTGGGATAGAGGTTAGGTTTAGGACTAAGGTATGAATCGAGTTTAGGTTAGGCATGTAATGGTGATGGTCAGGTTTAGGGAATGGATCAGGGTTAGGCTGTAGAAATGAATGAAAAATGAATGGCAGTCTATGCAATGTCATTGTGGAGATAGACAGACATTCTATGTGTGTAAAATAGTGGATGAGCAACTTCTTCAGAAGTTCTTTACAAAAGTGCATGTTTGTTTGCATATTTTTTTCCCAGATGAATAAAAAATTTCATTAAAAATTTTTTGTTTTGTTTTGTTTATTTCCACCCATGCCTAATGTTAAAATTTGTTTGATTAATTGAAAAAAACAAAGCACAAACAGAAGAAATCTCTGAGGGGAGAAATACATTTTCACAGCAATTATACTGTCAAAAATTTTAATATCCAATTATTTTTGACTGACTTCACATGATTGCTGGATTAAAGTCATGCATTTGAGTGATATTGTATAACATTCTGTAAAATAAATGTTGATATTGAACATGACATTTATGCATATGTACATTTATATATTTTAGTAGTCTATTAGGATAGCAACATGGGGTTAGCAGACGTTAGCCCCGTTGCTAAACTTTGCTAATTTCTGCCTGGAAAACCATTGTTGGAATTTCTGCTCTGGCCTTTCAGTATGGAGCTTGCATGTCTTTTTTTTCTCTATGCATGCAAGGGTTTACTCTGGGAAATCAAATTTACTTACATAGTCCACAAACATGTCTACTAGGTTAATTGAAGAATCTAAATTGCTCTGGGTGCATGGGTGGGTGTGTGTGTGTGTGTGTGTCTCAATGATTGTTTGTCTCTTCATTGAAGGCTGGTTAGCTTTTCAGGGTGCCTGCCGCCTCTTGTCCAGTGGCAACTTGAGATAATCACCAACCCCCTAATGTCCATCTACCTACCTAATACTATCAGGAATTGAATGACTTTATGGAGATATTTATGTTAAGAAATTAAATCTAAAAGAATTAGAAATACAACAAAAATAAAATGGTATGTTCAAACTCTAAAAAGCTTATGCAATATGTTCTTACTCTATTACTGTGACACTATTATTATTATTATTATTGTTATTGTTGTTGTTGTTATTATTAATAATAAATTATTATGGTGTAGTTTTTCATAATAGTATTGATGTGAAAATAGTATTCAATAAAATGTATGCAGTTTATGATGTAGGTGTTTTGAATTACTAAAAAAAATTATCCAATAGCCATTTGTGGATTGCATTTAAAGATATCTGGAATGGTTCAGAGTGTGCTTCTTTAAAAAAAAAAAAAACAGATTTAGGGTGTTTGACATGGGTTCTGTAAAAATATCAAAGGCATGAAAACTTCAAAAATGAGTGAGAACGACTCAGTTGCCTTGTCGACAGAACCCTCAGTAGGTTTTATATGATGATCACAAATTAATGATCTGATGTTTGTTTGAAGTTGTTTTGATAAACTCCTGGTGGCAATTCTGTAAAGCATTCCCAACCAATGACTCTTCCCTGGATCATTACACACTTTGTTTTCCTCAGTGATGATCTTGCATCCTTTCTTACTGCAGTTTGTCTCTGTGGTGGGCTGATGACTAAAAGATTCAGACAGAGATTCCATCTTCTTTTCCACCCTCTCAACTATTTTCTCATTTCTCTCCTAAACTCTGTTTAGTTGAGAGAGAATCATCAGCATTATTAGTTTAAAATCTTGATAGATGCTATATTGAAGGCACCTTTCAAGATATGCTTTCCAGACTGTTTGTTAAGATTTTCTCTTAATCTGAGTAAGAAAAGCTCTTTGCGTTTTGTTTTTTTTTCTAAATATGCTGGTTTCAAATATGCATATTGGTTGAATGAAAGATGACTACTGTAAAACAATAAAAATGTCAAAAGAAGCTTAATGCTGGAAATAGATAATCTTTATAAGTAGGTGCGAACTGCTTGCTTGAAATGTCCTCCACATCCCAATTTATTTTTCCTATTAAGTGAAGCATGATTGACTTGTCTTCATATGCCCTGATCTCTTTGGAGAGCTCTGTGAAATACTTTTTTGTCCACTTCAGTCAACTGTTTTCCAAAGTTGGTTATTGTGGTATGTACTATTTTGAGCTACTACTGTACAACAAAGTACATGCATTCATTTAGAGTATTTATTTTTTATTTAAAGAACATTATACATACAGTAGTATCCAGTTTTTTAAGGATTATTTCATTTATTTTCTGGAATAGTTTATGAGATATGGATCGTGACTGAAAGAATGAGATTTTCAATAGAAGCAGCTGAAAAATTTTTTTTCCTTTGGATGGAAGGGCTCATGTTTGGAGATAAGATGGGGAGTTAGTTCATCTGGTGGAATCCCAGAGTGGAGCAGCTACTCCTTCACATCAGAAGCAGCCAGATGAGGTTGTTTGTGCATCTGATCGGGATCCCTCACGGAGGACAGCCCATGTAATACCCAGGCTGCGCTGGAGGGAAAATATATTATTCCTGGTTTGGGGAAACCTTAGAAAACCAAGAAATACCACTGGTCAGTCTGGAGGATCCCAACTGCGACCCTTTCTTGCATAGGAAGAGAAAGATAGATGAATGTATGAATGGATATTTAGTACTCCTGAATTAGCTGGAAAATGTTTAGCATAGTGACTTTCTTTTGTTTGTTTTTGCATGATGCTTGTATAACTTCCCACAATTTTCTCTCTGTTATCCCCTTCTATCTGAATTAAACTTTAAATCCCAGTTTTTCTTATCAAGAGCAATGATCCAGACCTAATCGTGGCAAATTTATTACACACCATATGTGTGAAACAGTGAAGAAATGAGCATTGGAACAAAACACTCTGATGATAATCAGCTCTCTGTTGGAGACAGTGCATGATTTGAATAGTCAGAACACCTGTGAAGACAAGTCAAGCTCTTTTAGCTTTGCTTTTCGCTTTTACTCTCAGTGGCAGTCAAATATTCTTGAGGAAAGAATAAGTGAAAATGTAGCTTGCCATTTTTAGCACAGAAAGGACAGAAAAAGAACTGTGAGACAATGCAATGTCAGCCTAATTATCGAGGACAATTCTAAGAATAAAAAGATATCTTCACTTATAAAGATGCATTGTTGAAAACAAGGCTATCTGGGAGCTGAGCACCAGCACATAAGGCAGCGCTGCATCATCAGACACTTCAAAACTAAATTAATACAAGAACAGATGATGATTACAGAAGATGATGATTAAAGCTAATTTCTAGTACATTTTCTGCAGTACAATAGGAGAAACCAAGAATCATTAAAGATTGGATTTGTTTGAATGACATTCTCCCCTTATTGAGTATTTTTCTCAAAAAGAGAGAAAAATACTCTTTCCCATTTGTTGAAAGAAATAGAAGTTAGTTGCTCATATCATCAAAGATAGCTTTGAAAAAATCTGGAATATGTCTATTCAGCTCAATATCTAATATTAGTCCTCTATATTCTAAAACATCAGAACACAAATAGTTTTTGAAGTGATCTGCTCAGTATTTAAGATCACACAATAGAGCTGGTACAACATGATTCAGATTATACAAAAGCTGTGAAATAGCCCTTTACTCAGCCTAATTAAAGTATCCTAAGTGTAGTTTGTCACTTCCAGTTATACAGTCTCAAAAAACATGGTACAAAGTGCGCTAAAGGCTTCTGGGAAATCAATCTGTCTGCCCGACTGTCCATTCGTCCAATAAATGTTAGTAATCATAAATCAATGTTAGTGTAAATTGTTGAATAAAATAAATTATTTTCATATATGAATGTAAGTATAAGAGTGACTGGAATGTCATTGGATGTGTAATTTAAACAACTTATTCTGACACTGAAAATGTTATAAAAAAATCTTTAAATATTTCTGACAATGGATGCTTTTTGATGCATAAATATCAATTCCTAGAGTGATGTTTATGTGATTTTTTTGTTTCATGAAAGTGAGAATAACTTTAAGAAATATGATTTAGAGCAATAACTTTTAAGTACATGGAAAACCTCTTTCAGAAGTTAGTAGTTTCACTTTTCAGATACTCAACTCAACCATGGGGTTTGTTTTCAATCGCTTTTCCTTTTCTTAGTCATTTGAACACATCAGGGGAAGATTACATAAAAAAGAACAAAGCACTGTCTTTGCTTCCCCTACTTAGATACTAAACTGAGCATAGCCTTCACAGTAGTGCTCTGATGCAAGTTTCAACTGCATCAGCGGGCTATTCAGTGTGTTGATTCCCTGATTTGCTATGTTGGGCACTGAGAAGAGCCCTCAGGCAGCTTGTGCTCAGTGATGGATCTGAGACAGCTGTGCTATGACGAACAGAACGAAAGGTACAACTCCTATGCTCTGATCATAGCCCCTGTAGCTTTGGCATCCCCTCTATAACTCTTCTTTTACCTGGCACTGCACTGGCTTTCTCAGAGGGGGGCTTGACAGTAAGAGATGCGTCTGGAGGTTGGGATCTTCTTCACAGATATGCGTGAGACAAATAAATCTGCCTATGTTTCAGTCACTCGGTATCTCACTGAAAATAGTGAACGATGATATAAACTTTCCACGAAATGCAGGACCTTCTATGCATTTGCGTATATGTGCCCAATACAGTCCGTGAGGTTGTAGTAGAATGTATAAAAATCTATGTATGTGTGAGTCGAAGTTGGGACACCATTCATAAATGTCCATCACAGTGACACAGTGTGCTGATCACAGCTAAACTCTCCCTTTTTATCCGTACACTGCTCCTCTCTTTAGCTGGCCCCAGCGGATGGACACAAACACTAATGGCTGCTCGTTAAAGAGAAACACCGACATGAAAAGGCCTTAATGAGCTGTTTTCTATTTGTAGTTTTCTTTGGGGGGAGGCATTGTTATTGGTGAGGAATTGATTGGCAGCAGTCCCACACCCATGGGGGGTGTCATATTCTGGGAAATAGCAAAGTTTTTTCTGCTGCTTTGTTTGGATGTTTGCTGTTGGACGATGTGGGGGTGTGCATGTTTTTCATGAGTGACATTGAGTGTTTTTCTGTGGAGTTTAGAGAGGAAAGAGTCAAAACAGATTTGTTTCTTTAGTGAAAACATTTCCAACAATCTGCAATTTTCACAGTAAAACTGCTATTTTTTTAAGTTTCAGGAAATGCACTCATAAGCTATAAAAGCTGTATTCCTTACAGGCTGTTTTTCAAGTTTTTGTTTCTAAAGAACAGTGTTGCAGTAAAGCTTTCTACCTTTCTTGTGTTTGACTACCAGAATGACATACTTAAAATGTAAAGAGCAAAGGAAAGAAAACAAAATGCCCACATATTGATATGTACAGTTGAGTGATTCTACTAAAATAAGGTTAGAGTATAACATAGAGGTTAAATAGTTTTTTGCACTATACTCAGGACACTTTTATAAAGTTATACAAGGTCATTTTTTGTGGAGATGATGTTTGATTTGGTCTTGAAGTTGACATTTCAAGGTGTCTTCATCTTGTGTGATTAGTTTTAGTAAATGTAAACAGCAGCCTCAGTGTGTAGTCCTTATATTCATACTTTTCTCATATCTGAGACCTTGAGAAGACTGCCAGCATTTCCTAATTCTGCATGTTCTGTAACAGACAGAAATTAAAAGATCACACGGATAAAAAAGATACACTTTGCCATTATATATTTTTCAATAAAGAAAAATGTTTAAAAGGAGAAGCTTAAATGAACAGCTGACATGCCTCTGAAAATAAAGGTATATTTTGAATTACTCTAGTATAACACATTGATACCAAAAATAGTTAATTTTAGTTTTTAGCCCTCAGTAACAACTTTTTTGACTTTGTGTAACTCTTAAAATCACCTTCCTGAGGCTTTTATTCATCACTTTTCTCAAACCGACTCTCTTTACCAACTCTTTAAATGTAGGTTAATCCGCTATCCACGTAGCGGTGTCAAAATTAGTACCACTAAGAGGAAATATTTTTATCCACACAGAAACAATATAAAATGCTGTACACACAGCTGTCCACTTACCTTTTGAATGCTGCTATGTCAACGAGAGTTGAGCATGTACAACTGACTGGAACCATGACTAATCAAATAAAATAAAGAAATCATTGCTGTGCAGGTTTATATGTAGCTATAACAAATACAAATATGATTTTACTGGTATGACTCATAAAAACTTGACCTGAGAGAGAATTACTATATAGCTAAAAAATACTAGGCTGCAAACTACAGAAGTAAGTTTGACTGATGCTGGTTCCAAAATGATGAGGAAGAAGTGAAGGGAAGATGAGATATGGCACTAGAAAGAGAACATGAGTTTCAGTTATGAGATAAATGAAACTCGTGTTCTTAGATCATTAACCTCTGAGAAAGTTCCTTAGTCCAATGCAAAACAGTCCCTAAATACAAAAAGCAGAGAAAAGAATCAAGATTCTGGAGTAAAATTCTAAGTGTGAGGAATATAGAACCCCAAATGCAGCACACGGACAGCTGTGAGCTGTCTGTTGTGTGAGCTTTTTGGACATGAGAAGTGTGCCTCTGAATAGGTTGTGTGTGTATGGTTATGCATTTGTTAAAATATTGTGTCTGTGAATATATAAATATGTTAACAAGTCACAACTTTTCAAATGTATTTGTCATAACTGGTGTTTTTTATAGTATGACATCACCTTTTTTATGTGGCTCAATTTTTTTTAACAAAGTAAAATAAACAAGGTTGAAAAATGAATATTAAAAATATTTTGTCATAGATTATTTATGAACATTGTAAATTGTATATTAGTATTCTTGACTTTATCTATCTTAGATTGCAATGATTAGGCATAAATTAGGTGGTCATTGCTCAGTTTTTGTATTATCTTTGTTTTTTGCTAGTCCTTATCTGACTAATGATGTAGAACAGCTTATTTACATGAATTGTTTTTCCTTATGAATGCGTGGCTGTATCCAGCTCATGGAATACTGTAGGTTTTAGTGTTAGATTTTGTTAAACATTTACTACTCTGTTCAGTCTAGTGCCCTTGAATGTCCACTTTAATGGTGTCAAGAAGCTAATGAAGCTCAAGAGCCAAATGTTCCATAAGAATTTATGAAAAGACAAGATTTCACAGGAGAATAAATGCTAGATTTGAAGTTATTTGGCAGAAAAAGGTTAAATCTAATGCGGAGAATTGTAAAGCATTCAAAAGCAAGACATGTAGTAAAGCATCAGCATTTTGGATCTACAAAGTAGCTTCATAAAAATTTTTCTTAACAAGTATTCTTTAAAGGTTTGTTTACAAAAGCATCTAATGGTTGTATTTTGGCTTGTTGGGGGCATCCATCTATTTTCTACAGTTAGGATTGTCCATAGTTGTACTGAATTAGAGAATAAGTTTCTTTCAGATATTTTATCCAATGCATGAGATGGACAATTATGAAATACAACAAACAATAAAGCTCCCCTCTGAAGGCAATCAAAGAGCATATATTGATGATCATGGTCAGCACTTTTGAAGGCTGGCCTTGTTTCAACACTAGCCATAAAAAACATTCTTGCAGCTGTTAAATAAAGTAATGTATTGATTAACGTAATGTATTGTTTGCAAGATGCAATAAGAGATAGGTGCTAGTTAGTAATTCTTTTTACTCTGAGACTGAGACTACAGAGGTTTGCTTATTGAAAAAGAAATTGCTTATTGTTAAAAAAAATAGATTAAATCAAGACAGAATCTCAGAACATTGCTAACAGGATGTCTTTATATTGAGATATGATGTTCCTGATGTGATGACATGGCCATGAATTGTTTACATCCTAGACATTTGCCTCATATGCAGTCATTGTGATGATTATTGCTCAATGACATTCAATTTTCCACATGAAATTACATTTTGAAGTCAAATACAAGCTGTGTTCTGTTTGTATTCATGTATAAAGTCCAAACAGATTTATACCAACAAGTTTCTTGTACTTGATGGAAATATTAATATTTTGGAGTTGTCTAGACAAAATCCTGACTTGATTCTGATAGAGAGGGAGCAAAAATATTACCGCAATGGTAATATTAATTATTAAGAAGGGTATTGAGAAGGGTATAAAATTTTGACATGCCATTTTTTATAGTGTAAAATATCCACAACTACTCATATTTGACCGATGCTCCTTTTATACTGTTAAATAATTTTTAGATATCAAAAATTAAACTTAATGGTTCAACAAAAATCATTTCTGAACTAAATGTGACAGGGTTATGAACAATCCTGAGCTCAATTTGTGTGTGGCTCTACAACAAGGTTTCTATTTATATTCTATTTCTATTTAAATTCCACCTATTGAAAATTTGCAAAGAGAGAACTCTTGGAAAGATGTAATATGTTATTTTTACGTCTTTGATCAAAAGCTAGGTCATCTTGCCAGAACCAATTCAAAGGTCGTGGATCTTTCTTCTGCTAGGCTGAAAGAACCATGTTTGTTACCAGCTGTATTTGAATAGTGCTAATCTACGCATCAAGAAGCAGCATTCAGTCTGCACTTGGATGATAAATGCAGTTGGCATACACCAGGGCCAGGCTGAATTTCAATAAACCACATATGAAGCCAGCTCAGTCCAACAGAGGCCCCCAAAAGCAGCAAGACTCCATCCATGATTGTAGCCTTTTCTGACCACAGTGCCTCAAAAGCTGATGCAAGATGAGAAAGATGGAGCTATTATTTAAAATTGCTTCAAAACACAATTTTTTTTCCACCATGGTGCAATCCAGTTCCCTGAGTGGCACCTTGAAACTACATTGGATTGTTCATATAAAGTCGTTGCACATGAGATTCACTTAGAAGTCATCACCTTGCTAGACAGGCTCTTGACTGCAGGATTCAATGTGATCAGCTTTCACCTGCTTATTTCAAAAGTAAAACAATACACCCGACTCCTTCCCAAAAAAGCACAAAATACTCTTTACTGTGTTTTTTCTTTTTTTTTTTTTTACAAAAAAAAGCCTGTAACCGTTATAGCTTTGTGATTTTAATAAAGAAAACTGTTTTGTGCAAGCCTCCATGTGACATTTGCCTATTTCTTGTAACCTGCTCTCAAATCAGCCTCCATGCTGCATTCATAAAATTTGTGTTATGTATCCTTCACTCACACAGAGCATGCGTTTGTGTGATATTGCAGGGAATTTGGCCGTTGGAAGGTGAACAGCTTGGCCCTGGAGAGACAAGAAAACAATGGCTTTTCGTTGCCGCTGGACCCAGAGTTCCTGCAGACCATTAGGCAGCTGGGCAGGAGGCCCAGTCTCAGGGCCATCACTGACAACCTCATCAGGAAATACGGAACCCACTTCCTGCTTTCCGCAATGCTGGGAGGTAAATCAAACAAGACGGGTAGTGTTTTTCTTTGCTGTTACTGACCTGCCTTAACTAACAGGGACAAACAGAGCGGAGATGGGGATTTTATATGACTGAGACGTGGAAGAACACCTCCTTTTTATACAGTTTTTAAAGAAATACAGTTTGATGATTTTATACATTTCACCATTGCTTGAACTTGAGAAACTGACATAAACATGAAAACAAATAAAGCACAATACACATTAGATGGAAATTGCCCATTGAATTGGATGAAAAAGGTGAATAAATTACATTCATAGCAATTGATAGCATTGTCAGCTCCATTTCCTCTTCAACTTTAAGATAAATGATTTTACATATAAAAAAAGTCTTTTTAAAATTATTTTAATTTCAAATTGCTACAATGGATAAACTGGAACAGCTTTCATTGTGCTCGTAAAAAGACGAGATAGCTCCTCCAGCGTGAAATTGTTTGGACTCATATTTTGTTATTAAACATGTAAAACAAATGTCTTTGATGTATGTATTGAAATAAACTGCCACTGGATCCTTTCCAGAACAATAGATCTAAGTTAGCCAGAGGACTGCAATGTTCAGCACAGCGTCTGAGGCTATCGTGTGCATTGTCTCCTCCCTTTCGCTCCTCTGCTGACTCCTTTCATCCTTTTGTATTTGTGTGGAAACTCTCAAATGATGAATACCAGCAGTATTAAAAAGTAAATTGCAATGTTGCCCATTATTTGCTGGGAAATAAGGGAGATAAACAAATTCTGCAGCGTGACAAACCTCTCACAGCATTACCTCTGTCCTGTTTTACGGATCCCCTGTAGAAGTTTAATATTTCAAAGTGACTTGTCAAAAAACATGGTGCGTATTCTTGTAACTAAAAAGATGTTAACTCTATTTTCATTAAATATGTACAATACTAAACCTAATTCATAATACACAAGTCACATTCCTTTGTTATTGCCAGTTATGTACCTATGTGCTGCAGGGTTTCTAGTCCAATGTGAATTCAGTTTCCTATTCTTTAAAGATAAATTATTGGGGCTGGGACTTTTAATGCTTGAAATTTTGATTAATTGTTGAAAAAAATGTGACTAAAAAACTGCATGGTTTAATAGCACTTTGGTATGTAAACCCATATACCATGTGTACTGGTGTTTAATTAAATATATCTGATTGCAAGTAATTGCACTCATCCTCCTTCATCTCTTTAGCTGGTGGTGGGGAGAGAGTAGAGGCCAGTGCTCTACAATCACCATGTCACATGATTAAAGTGAACTGATTAACAGGACTGTACGTAAAGTTGAAATGTGCTTGCGAGAGTAATTTTCACAGATGATTTTACTCCACCAAATATGTGGTGAAATGAGACCTCCTGACAAGGTGAAAAAAAAAACAAAAAAAAAACAAAAAAACACACTGGAACATACAGTATGTCCGTGTTGATAACTAGGATCAACTTAGACTACTTTACAGAAATTAACTGAATTAAAATGAATAAATTGGAACTGAACTGGATTATAAGAAATCAGCAACTAAACACAAACAAATGAAATGAAAAATTATAATTACAAACATTTAAGTGCAACAGATATGCAGAAGAACTCTACAAAGGGACAAATATGTTTTTTTGTTGATCTTTTTATGGTACCCCATAAGAAGACTACATTTTTTTTATTCTTTTAATTTGTCTTTCAGATATTATGATGTGTTTACAACAAATAGAAATTATGTTTTATTTACTTTGCTCTTAAATGGGACTTTGGGAGGACATACTTTTAGAAACTGTGTCTCCACAATCCACAGTACGGCACAAAAAAGGATGTTTTGAAGATGCACTGCATCTTCAAAACATTGCGTCAAAGCCTGTACAAAATGATTATGTACATTATGTACAGGCTCTGAACACCAAATTGCTTCCTAATTTTCAGGATCCAGTCCCAAAGGAAAGATTCTG
Source organism: Xiphophorus hellerii (assembly GCF_003331165.1). Taxonomy (NCBI): domain Eukaryota; kingdom Metazoa; phylum Chordata; class Actinopteri; order Cyprinodontiformes; family Poeciliidae; genus Xiphophorus; species Xiphophorus hellerii. The sequence continues at coordinate 7,255,212 of NC_045680.1, forward strand.
GGATTTTGTCTTTTCTCAATATAAATTGTGGAAACTTTTACGTTTAACATTATTTGATATTTGTGAACACTCCTTTATGTCACTATGGCACAGCAGCTAGTATGTCACATCATCCCAGCATTTTCTGACACCCAGAGAATAAAGTAGATCAGTAGATCAAGTGTTTCAAATCCTGCATATCCATCCAAAACTGCAAGCTCTCAGCTTGCTTTGCTGCTTGTGTTGCTTCATTTTCTGGCAAAGAACCACCACTTGTAGATCAGTGGAACAACATGAAGCTGCTGGCTTCAGTGTACAGTTGTGTTTTTGCTTCATAAAGAGGATAATCTAGTTCCTACAAAACAAAAATAAATAAATAAATCAGCACTACAAAACTTCAAGTTCTCTTTGAAGAGCAAAGAAAAGTTTCATAATGAGCAATAAACAAAATTTTTCAAAAGAACTTTATAATACATATTTCAAGATACAAAAAAGTTATTTTTAAATACACAAGAGCACCAAAATTACAACTGATAATTTCATAAAATAAATAAGTCAGTCAAATTTTGAAATAGGAAGTTTTTCCTCTGATTGAATATAGGCAAGTCAGACAAACACACAAAAAAAATCATTTTTCCAATTTCTCTAAAAACAGTAAAACTAAGAAGTCCCACAATTTGGGCTTTTGAACTGCATCAACCAAGATGCATTTAATGGTCTTTCTTGTTCATTAAAAACAAAGTAAATAGCCGCCATTTCTCCTACTCTGCATAAAAAGGGAAATATATTGTGATTTCTTCATTTTAAATTTTATCCACAATTTCTACCTCTGTTAAAGAACCTGCAGAACATTACAATATTATGTTTTATAAAATCAGAAACGGTCACAGTTAGCATCTTCAGGTCAAACCCTATGGAAAGCTGAAACTGCTATCGGCCATGCAAATTCTACACTACATATTTGCAAGAGATTGTTCTACAATGAAATGTGTGAAATAAGGAGAAATACAAAAACCACACTGCAAACTCATGAGTAAAATCATATTTCATTGAATGCATACATGTTATTATACATACATATATTATTTTAAGTGAGAGGAACTGTTTTGCTGCAGACATGTTAACAATCAACTATCACCAATAATCTGGTGTCTCTGCAAACAAAAAACACTTTTCCCATAAAACCTAATCCCATTAGAACAGATTTTTTTCTATCGATCTTCCACTCCTTACACAATCTATCAATGCACTGTCCTCTGAGAGCTTTTGCTCATTTTTATTGAAATATGTGTTCCATGAAGTGTCTTGGTTTATGCATTTTAACAGCACTTATTAAATTGACATTTTGAAATAAAATTAACACATTTGGATTTTAAGGTGTTCTCACACCTTTATGTTTCTATTTCTGTATGATGGCCCGCTAGATGTGCTCAGGTTAGTTCATCTACATTAAAAATATTATGTGTTCAGAGGGTTATGACTCATAAAGAATGAAGCTAGTGTATGTGTCACTGTCTGTGTCTGCGCCTGTAGGGGAAGAGTCCTTAATGATTTTTGTGGACAAGAGAAAGTTGAGTCGGACGTCTGAAGCGAGTGAATCCAACGGCACAGCTGTGACGCTGGAAGCTTTGCACCAGCTGGCTGCCTCCTACTTCATTGACAGAGAGAGCACCTTGCACAAGCTGCACCACATCCAGATTGCTTCCACTGCCATCAAGGTAAAAGCCTTCTTCCCACTGGGTTTCTGCTGAAGACAGTAACACAATTGGTTTATACCAGCTTTAAATTACACACATTGTTGGATCTTTTTTTTTTTACTTGTGATTACAGTCTTTGCATGAAACCAGCTTCACAAGTAGCCTTTGTATTATTTGTACATACTTGTGTGTTTCTTTATACATTCCAGCTGGTCAGAATCAGCTGGTTAATAAGAAGCACTGAAAATCATGACCAGTGTGAGGACATGAGGTACTTTGTCACTAACCCTACGATCAGCACATGTAGCTTTTTTTTAATTTCATAAATGTACTTTTTTTTCTAGACATTTGAGAGCAATACTATTACTGTCTTTTTGTATTTAGCCAAAACACGTCTTGTGTAGACTCGACTCATTGAACAGTTATATTTTAAACGATATTACCCACTAACTTTAGTAGACTGACATTACTCTTATCATCCAATTTATCAAATATACAACAGATTCTCCATGTCACATTTCGAGTTATGCGTATCACTAGACTGGTCTATAGTCATGCTTCTAATTGTGTTCCATCTCTTGAGGAAGAATCCATACCAATTAAGTAAATCATAAACACCTTATGACATACAAATAGCAAATGATAGGCAAACTTTGACCTGCTCCAAACATTTTAGTATGATTGTAAAAAAACGTACCTAATCAGAATTTGTGAGACACATTGAAATTCTGCGTCGTACACACAGACTAATAAACTAGAGTTACTTTTGTTGTGCTTTTGATTAATTAACCATTAAAAGTGTGCACACTTTAAGATCTCATCTAATGTTCTTTGAAATTGTAGACCACACCTTTAATGAGGCAATCAATTCATTACTGAATAAATTTGCCAAGAAAATTGTGTACATCTGCAGTTGTCATTTTTTTGTTTTTGTCCTTGATACAAAATATACAATGTCAAATATTGAATTACAATGTGAGGACAACTTTCATTAAAGGGAAAAAAACTGATGAAACACACCATAACAGCAATGGGCTCATCAGGGGTTTCCAACTGTTCCAGGCAATGGCCTCCAAAAATGGCAATAGGTTGTGACTGGTGACCCCTTTTGCAAACCTACAGACAATTCTACAAAATTTGCAAAGAAACATAGTTTTACATTTTTTTCTCAATTTTATTTTCAATTCAATAAGTGTTACATTTATTTAGCACAATGCTGTCTCATACCTTCTGATTTTCCTTGGCAATGAGTTCTGTGGTGGGGGAAATTTTATCAGGTAATTTATTATGACTTTAATAAAATGATTATTAATATATAACCAGATGAAGTTTTCCACTACAACATATTGTCTTGTCTTTTGATAAGAAAATATGTAATATTTTTTCTATTAATCCCATCAAATTTTATTTAGTTTCCATAGTTCCTGCTTTTTGCAACATTGTCCTCCAAAGCAAGGCTGCTGGACAGCTCCTTCTGTCTTTTTCTTGTCTTTTTCCAATCCATGCTTGGTATGCTAGCGTGAGGAGCAAAGCGAATTGATAAATTTGATAGCAAATAACATTTTCCTGAATTTCCCCTCTGTGGGACAATAAAGGCTATTTATATCTTTAATCTCCAATCTTCAATAATTTTTTTTTTCTTCCTTCCAACTTTCTGAGGTCTCTCTAGCGCCCCCTGGTAGCCCCAACTTTGAAAATCACTGGGATCAAGACAATTCATCTGTCACCTGGCAGTCAGACCACTTTATGCTGCAAAAGCAACAACCTATTTTTATTAATCTGTGATTTGGACAATGTAACACTGGTCTTAAACAGCAACATGTCATAGTGCCTGGACAAGAGAAAGTGTTACTTTTTTACTCATGCACTATTTTCACTGGTACAAATCCTGGGTGATAAACTCATAAGAGCTTGAACACCATTTCTGTCACAGTACAACAGCACAGCACCTATGCCAACATCACTTGCATACATTTTGCTCCTCAAATGGATGGTCCATTCTGGGGGCTGTCATAACAGGAAATAGAACCTTAATGCTTTCAAAAACCTGTTGACAGGAAGTTGACCAAACATATTTAATCATTGTTTCTAAAAGGCAGAACAGGAGAGGTACCAAGAGTTTGTACAGAAACTAAAGTAGTATCCCACCAGACTTGTGGCAAAGTTGTCACTGGTAGCAAATGCTATCAGTGACAACACATCCTAGCCAAAAAATAGGTTCCCTGGGTAAGTGACAGTTGTCTTAGCTCACTTGCTTGGCCAACTTACACTTGGTCAAGTTAATCAAGTGTGTATCTCTAGATGTTTACAGTTTATTGTGTAACTTTCCTGTATTCTTTCAATAAATCAGATTTACTCACAATTTAAGCAGACCCTTCCTGGTGAACACAGTCTTAGACGCCACATAGAGAAGAAGAGATCATATGTGGTAATCTCTACTAAGCAACATCATTTTCAAGCATGCATCTTATTTCACTTTCCACTACTTTCTGTTTTGCTGCAGAAGCTGTGCTTTTTGTTAGCTTTGCTAGTCTCCTTACAAACATCACATTACCTAACCTTTGTCATATTTTAATGTGAGACTTGAGGATATAAGCATCCTCAGTGAGCAAGCTTCTTTTTCATGTGTGTTTTCATAAGCTCACATATGGCACAGCCTCCTTTGCATATAAAGATATGTTGATGATATAAATATCACTATATCTTTTACTACTTAATAACTTTGAGATGAGTACATTCATCACTGTGTCAGTTGTTATCCAACCACATAAACAGAATAAGCTCAGTTTGTCTTTCTCACCAGCATTTTTAGGGATTCTGAGGAAATGTTTCTCGCACAGGGCTTTATTGCGCTTACACTTGCTTGCGGTAAACAACAGATTAACGTCACAAAATGAAGATAATAAGAATAACTCTCTGCCACACCAATCTGAAGCACTGCTGGCTTCCTCTGCCTATTTCCTTTCCCTGACTGTATCTGCTGAAGCAGTGACAGTTTGAGACTGGATGCTCAACAGAAATATTCTCTGACCTCACTGAATAATCTATATTTATACTCTAAGACTTTCTCCATAAATATTCACTTATTTACTGGATTTAATTGGTAGTGAATGCAATAGTTATGTGTGTTGTTAGATTTTTATGTCTGTGAAGCACTAAGCATGAATGAAAAAAAAAATGTTATTGTGAAAATACCATCAGTAAAGATTTTATGAGATGTTGGTGAAGAGGAGACACTCTCTAGTAAACAGAGCTGTTAAATAAAGAGCTCAGATAATTTTTACCTTCAGAATGGCATTCAGACTGAAATAAAAAATATAAAAAAACTGTATTTGTTATATGTAGAACATTCTGGTGCTTTAAGCATGGGAGTTTCAGTTGCTGTGACATACAGCCTAGCACTTAGTCATTTTGAACTACAGTATATACAAAGTTTCAGCATATTTAGTCAGTAATGTCACATTGTACCTGTAACCTGTCTTTTTCCAGTTTATTTACCGATGTTCAATTCTGTTTGGTCATGTAACTTACATTTAATTTTGGCCAAATTGTCAATAAAACTCTGCTTCACAGACACCTGTCTTTAGAAAGCACTGTCTGAAATATTGACAGAAAAGTTGCAAATTAAAACTACATTTTTATATGACAACACCTTTTTAGTGTACAATGAGATTGGTGTCCTTTTTAAAAAAAAACAATTATGTTTAAATAGAATTTGTGAAGTTTCTAGTTGTGAGATTTTCCTACCCAGGTATGGGGCTGTTTAATTGTGCCAAGGAGAGTGGTTTTTTGCTTTTGTATGTCATTTTAAAAATAATTTTCTCCTAAAAAAAAATGGGAGAACTTAATATTTCTCCCATTAACATTTGCTCATAAATATGCTCATTTAAACATGTCTGTGCTCAACTCTTAGATTATCTTCCTGATGTTGGTAACCATGATCATAATCTAAGCTTTTGGTCAGCTTCACATTAGCATTGTGGCATTTATATTATTGGACTTTAATATGTGAATGTCATTATTCATGCTTATAGCTTTTTAGGTTCAGTGCTGTTGCAGTGCAACTACTGTTAGTCTGTATTTTTATTGCATATTTTATTGTCTATTTCCTTCAATACAAGCAGCTTTGTGTTGCAATACAAGCAAAATTTATGTTTGATATTTAAAAATAGTTGCTAAGAAAATGCCATCAGCAAAAACAATACACTTTAATATTTATACCATGTTGTCTAACTATTCAAACTACAATTAAATGTTCATTGTTGTCCATTTGAGGTCAGTATTTGGCTATGGCTTGGGTATACCTTTCTAATCTTCCAGCTGAAAGACCAGATTCTGGATCGGAGTCTACATTAATGTAATAAAGACAGCATAAATGGCACTACCAACCCAAAGCCATTTTGGGTGAAACCTACATGCTGGAACGTAACCGCTTTTAACATTATGGTAGCACTTCTGATTCTGCAACGCCCACATGCTATTTGAAAGCACACAGTGGGATGGCAATATGGTACCTCAGTGTGAGGAATAAGTAAAAGGGCACTTTCTTCTTACAACAAAGTTGAATTCCAAAAATCAGAGGGTTACCTCCTCTGAATTGGTGTGAAGCCTAAGTTACCATGGTGATCTGCTCAGGCTGAAAGACCTGCATTTGAGACACTGAAAACTCAAGCTTTGGGCTTAACATACTGTGCTAACCCATTTATCTTACTCTGTAGTTGCCCCTTCGTTTCATTCTACTTAATACTCTCACATTTCACTTATAACCTGAAAGGTAGGCGAGCTGGTCAGATCTTAATGCGTTTGATGCCAGAGTTCACATATATGATTTTAAAGCCTGTTTTTGAATCGTGTATCCACGGTATCAACATTTGTATAGGTCCTATATGGCTTGCATATTAAATAAATATGTTAATAAACAAAACAATAAATAACAACAAACAATAAATAAAATATGAAAAATAAACATGATCAGTCTAACAAAGGAGTGCATAAATGCTACTTCACAGTGTCACCAGTAAGATTTGAAAAAAATATTTCCTTATGATCGATTGATTAGTCTCTCAATAAAATATGTAATGATAAATAAATGTTCATCCATTTTAGACTTCAGCTCTAAAAGAGAGATTAGAACAAACTAAAATGGAAAGAAAGTTTATATTCAGTTCTAACATAACACTGAAATACTGTATGTAGCACATGCACCTCTTAACGTTATTCAGTATTCTATCATTGTTCTATCATCCATAATTTTCTATTACACATAACAGTACATTGTTGGAACATGATGTTGTGAGTGGGTGGAAACATACATTAGGATCTCTTAGCTTTCTGTTTGAAAAGTAGACATATAATTCTATTCTCCTCTTTCAGACCCAGCTACATGGGGCTTGAAAAACTAGATTGTCTCCCTTTTTTTTTTTTACTGCAACCCATTTTTCATTGATGTATCCTTTGTGACGCTCCACTATAGAGTCCATCAGAGATAAAATTATACTTTCTCTAAAGTGACTTGGGAGGGGAGGGTGAGCTGATTTGGCTGCCACCCCTGAACCAGAGTGCTGCTAAAACCCCCCTGATTAAGATAAATAGAGAAAAAAGCCCTTAGCGGTGCATTTGTTTTACGCATCCTCAGGTGACTGATGTGAGATATTCACAACATCAGCTGCCACTGTTATTCCAAATAAGGCTCCCTTCCTTTACCCCAATAAAGTCAGATGCCAAAACAAAGCAGCCTTTAAGGAGAATGTGGGTCCTCTGGTTGTATGAGATAACATATTTAAATAGCATGAATGCCTGACCTCAAACCCTTCAGGACTCAACACAGCAGTGGAAGAAAATAATCAAAAAAATGAAAAAAAAAAAAGAGATAGGAGGGCTAAAAAATGGCACTGCTTTTACACAGTGTGATGAATCAGTCCTTCCATTTCAGTAATTTCCTTTGAGAGCCACCGTCATTTGTCAAACATTGTGTGGTATGAGTTAGGGTGTTATATGCAACTGAACAGAAGAGATGAGACAAGGACATGAAAAGACTTTATCCACAGGGCTTTTTTGTTGAGGTTTTACAGAACCTGCATTTTCACAGGAAAATTTTTGCTCACCTTTATAATAGATCGTTAAGAGTCTAGGCTCGTGTGCATTGAAGATAAAATTTGCCAAATTATTGGCAACGAAGAGGTGTGAAAGGGAATGTCTATTCTAATTTGCAGTGCCATCCTTGAGTGTTCAGTCAGTCATGTGGTGTCACACCTCATTTGCCAGAGTCAAAGTAAAACTCAAGCAGAAGAAATTAGAGGCCTGCTGAAGCACACTTTCAGGGAACAAACATGTATGCCAAAAAAGGGAACATCTTAAACATGCCTGTCATCTAAAAGATAAAGTATTTAAAAATCTTTACAGATGTATTTTGTTTTCCATTTTACAGGATGGTAGACAAATGTTTTTTGTCCCTGAATCTTCTGCCTGTTTACATTTCAGCAAGATTTACAATTTAGAAAATGTTTTAGATGCGGCTCCGCACCCCAACAATTACATGGTTGAAATAGCTGCTTGAAATCTTGTAGCATTAATCCGAATTTTGACATTCAATGTCACAAATTAAATGCCTCCTGCTATTTACCTCTGAAGAAGTGAAGCACAAAAAGCAACAACAAAAATATACACTGTTATATTTACTCCCATTGCACCTTTCCAAGTCACTGGTACTTCCTGAAAAATTGAGGATTTCTTCTCCTTTGTGATTATAAGACCACATACAAAATTAAATTCCAATATGTGCTGGCATTTTTTTTCTTTTCTTTATCTATTTATAAGGCAACCAGCAACTTCTATTTTCTTTCTCTTGCTTTTTTCTTCCTTCTCCTTTTCTCCTTCGTGTCGAGCATAAGCCATGGCAACAAAATAGGTTTACAACTTGAAAAATTCTAAAAGAAGGAATAAACTGACAAAACATATCACCAATGCAAATGTGGATTTACCCATCTCCCAATTCTGCTGTGATTAAGCGAACGACAATTCTTGAAGGTGCAGCAAATGAGGCACTTTTGAGATGAGGGATGATTACCATGGAATATTAATGCTGTCTTGTTCTTTCTTTTCCTCCAGTAGGCATAAAAAGCAGCAATTTGAAATCCATTGTTGCTTAAACATCCAACAACAACAGGCGCTCCCTGTAACATTTTATGTCGTACTGTGGAATTATTTATATGAGGAATTTGGAGTGGTGCTGAATCTTCATCACTAAAATCTTCTCGTCTAATGGGTCCTATAATAATATTGAGGTCCTTCCATTGTTAAATAATAAATGTCCCTGTGAACCATCGATATCAGTCAAATGTGTTAACGGCCAAGTGATGTGTTACCTTGGCAAGGCACACCATTAAGTTATCATTTGTTCATTTTGACTGGTGAGAAAAGAACTTTGCTGTGGTTTAAGATTTTTGCATTTGTTATTTATAACCAATTGGCTGCATCATTTTGTTTCATTGAGTTTATTTTATTTGACTTGTTAGCCTTTCACTTTACATTTCAGCTCAAGCTCAGTGAATCTAATGAGCATATACATTGCATTAACTTACTAAATTCTAACATTTGAAATCAAAGCTACATTTTACTCTAAATATTAAACAACCAGCAGATAAAGTAAACATGCCTGAACTCAGGGGAGAAATGTAGGCGTTCATTTCAGTGTGTCTGTAACCTTTCTGATGGGAGAACTGTGCCCAAATGCAGGTCTATTTGCATCAGCAGGAGAAATGAAGTATAAAAAAAAACAGCTGTGTAATGTTCATTTTTTAAATTTGTGCGGGGGAAAAAATCAAGTACAACACATCAAGGACTGTAGTATGTTGGTGCCTAACTGGGAAATACTCAAAAAACTGAGGAAAGAGTCACACTCCAGCTCCGTATGCATTCCACTTAATTTAATCAATGTTTCAGCCCTCAGGCCTTCTTCATCTTGATTCAGAGCTTGATCAGTGTGATTAAACACAACTAGCAGAGGGAGGCCTGAGGGCTACATCAGAAGAAAAGTGCAGGTTAATACACTTTACTGTATCGAGCTTTGCAGGCATTTTCTGCTTTTAACTCTCCAAGGCAATGGCCCTTTCAGAGGTTCCAAAATATATGCTTTTAAAAGTCATCCCTGTGTTTTAAAAAAAAAAGTTAAAAAAGTAAAGTTTGTTTATGGCTATACATCAGTTTAAGACAAGTGATTTTAAAAATGAGTTGCATTCAAGTCATACTTGAAATCCGAAGTTGAGAGAAATATAAATATAATCAGTGGATCTCAACACTATTTTTTTCTGTTAAATTTTCATAAAAACAAAAGCAACTGGGAACTCCATCACTAAATTAGCACAGGGCAAAGATTAAAATTGTTGCTTTTGTTGGTGAAATACTCCTCGTCACAGAAGTGTTTTTAATTTCATAGTCATTATCTGTGTGTGTTGCAGAGATAAATCTAACTTGTAAAAATTACTAAATTAATGTTCACAGATCCTGGTTGCAACTGTAATTATTGGATTATTGGAAAGCAGAAGTTCAGCATGGGAGACGTTACCTGAAAAGGCATATTCCTAGTTTAATAGCACATTGACATGGACATTATTGCTGACAGGGATGGAGTAAAGTTGGAAAAAAAACAAAACAAAACATAAATTGCTTTGTAAAAAGGATACATGGTATTGACCTTTTCACATAATTGTAAAACAGAAGGAAATATATCAATGGTTTTTACTAGTTTTTAAAGATAAAAGATAAAAACTGTGAATCATTCTTGGTCAGTACTTTAAAGAACCATCTTTCACTTCAATACATCTGCAAGTTTATGTTCCTACCAGATTTTTGCAACTGGAAAATGAAATTATTGCAGTGTTTGTTTTCAGAAATTCAGTTTTTTTCTAGATCACCTTCTCCCATGTCTACTTCATATATTTGCTGTTATACCAAAATCTCCCCATTTTTTTATGAAATACTAGTTACAAATTAAATTATCTCTGACACTGTTGGATATAAATGCAAATCACTGCTCAGGTATGTATTGATCAGCATGTTATAACTCTGTATAAGCTTTCCTTCACTTTATAAATATGCACTACTTTGTCTTGGTCTCTCGAGTAACATTCCTATAAAGTACATCAATGCTTGTGACAAAATGTGCAAAATCTTAAGGGGTATGGATTGTTTAGTAGACAGCAATACAGAGATGTTTTGTTATTGCTCAACAAAAAAAAGCACCAGAAAAACAACAAAAAACACCTGCTCTCTATTCCTCTTGCAAAAGCTATGCAGGTAAATATTTGTTAATTCTGCTTTAGGTTCACTGAGGGAATTTTAATCTTCATAACATTAGTGCTAAGACAGAGAAACACATGCATTTAGTAAAACAGGCTGGAATGTTTAAAGTAATAATTTCTGACAGCATATTTAAACAGTAAACATACAGTACATCACACGGCAAACCCCGAGGACAAACTGAAATTCATTGACATACTAATCAAGTCACTTCCATTTTATGGGCATCACAACTGCTTATTCTAGGAAAGCCTTTAAGTGCAATTAAGTGTTCCATTAAATGCAGCTGTTGGTTATTCCATCTCAGTCAGCACAATTATTTTGTACTCAGTTATGGCACATTAATAATTCCCCCACCATCTGATCAATGTCATTTGTTTATCATGTTGTCAAGATAACTTCAGCATTTGTCTCTTAAAAAAAACAGCTGCTCAATGAGGAATTAAAAAGTTCTAGATGATACAAGGAGGATTACATTTTTTATTTTTAATTCTAGGGTCGCTTTCAAATTGAGAAGGCTGACTGCACACGTGCTCTGCTCCACTGGGTTCTTTTTGCAGATGGTCTCATTGCTATGCATAAAGGAGACATCTTTAGATTTGCATTTGGTCAATCTTCTCCTTTAAGTTGGACATCTGTCTGGAGTAGAATTTAATCTGCCAGTGCCCATGGAGGCTGCTTGAATTTTAATTAATTGTGTTAACGCACTAATACTAAAAAAGAAAAATGGAAGTCAAATTCTCTCCCTGCAGGAGTCTTTCTCTAGCCTGTTCTGTTAAAATGAAAAAGGAGAAGTACAATTAAAGATGCAGAGAAAAAAAACTTTCTGTGTACAGTAGCTGTACAACAAAAACATATATACAAAGCTGCCAGCTTGCATTATTTCTCATGCCTTTGTGCTGTCTGTATTTTCAGCATTGACCTTGTAGCTCTCAAAAGCAGATGACAAGTAAAAGGCAACTTTTCTGCATGCAGTGGCAAAAGTCTTCTTTTTCCTTCTGGCTGGTTGTGACTCGATGCTTGTTGCCATTAAACGAGCAAGGTGTTGTTGTTACTTCTTATTGACCTTTGAGAAAATATTAAAAACAGACTCTGTTATGGTTGGCAATAATTTGCTGGAGACAGCGAGGATGATGGATTTACCTGCAGGGTGGCAGTTTATCTTAGCCATGCAGCTTGGGTGTATGGATCCTCTACATCAAATTTTTCTGTCAAGAATGATTGAGCTTAGTTTGTGAAAAATCTAAATGTGAGTTCAGGGCAAAGGAAATATATTAGTGTTTAAATAAATGTGTGCTTGTGTTCGTGTCAACAAATCTTTTTTGTCTTATTTGGTCCTTGGGTTTGCTGTTGCAGCTTTTAAGACTTGAAAAAGATATTAAGTGATCTGCTTTGTGCCAGTGTAAAAAGAAAACGATTTTTACTTAAGCTGTCTTACTTCAAGGTTTTGTTTTTTACTAGTACAAATAGCAGATTTAGTTTTGTAGTCTTGTCAGTTTTTAAGCTTCTTTAGAAAGTAAATTTCTGGCATATATCCTATGACACTGTTCGTGGGGTCATATTCTTCTCTTCAAGAGTTTCAGGGATGCTTAGCTCCCGTACCTTTGTTCTCTTTAATGCATATCTATATATGTTTATTGTTATGAATTCTACGGAGATATTAACTAAAGACAGCTTGATCTGAGCAGCTATGAATGCTGTCTTTTTCAACAAGAAAACATACACTAAAAATTATCCGTAAATATTGTGTAGACTAGTGTTGCATATAACATGATCTAAACAAGCACTAAAAACTAACTCAATAAAGCATGTATGCTGGGTCTGTTGCTTATCCAGTGTGTCCAATGTTTTATGCATGTCCACTAATTCGACTTATTCATGTGGCAGCAGCTGACCTTACTTCCCATTGGATCCAGGTTAATGGAGACCTCTGACTTATGATTACTAATTTAGTACAAACGTTCAAATTATTATTATGGGTAATTTAGAAACTGACCAGCTCTTGTTCAAATTTCTAACTTGCATGCACTGAATATACAAGAATAAGTAAATTCTTGTACACAATGTTGACAGAATAAAGTTTTCTCCTAGACAAATCCTGTATGGACTTTCTGGCTACAAATTAGGTAGATTTTGTTCATATCTGATGGTACATTAAATATTCTATTTATGTCAATGTATCAAGACAGAATCAAACTGTTTTTAAAAAGAAGGCACAGGAATTGTCAAAAAGAACAAAGATAAATTAAAGCTGCAAGCAGCCTCGGGCGGCCCTCGCAGCAAGCGCCGCTCCGGCCTATTGGCCACCGCGGGGGTTCCGGCCACCGCAGAAGCTCTCGCGCGTTTTCCAGAGCCGCAGCCCGCTCCCCACCGCAGAAGCTCTGCCGCAGTTTCCAGCACTGCCGCCCGCTAGCCGCTGCAGAAGCTGTCGCGCATTTTCCCCAAATTACATCTCAAACCCGTTGGGCTCTTTAGAGCAGAACAAAGGTCATACATATCCAGTTTGGCGCCAATCGGATGATCTATGCGTGAATAAGAGCCAAACGTATGCATATGGCGAGGGACTGATGTTCGCCGTTTGGCCACGCCCACACGGTTCAGCCAGAAGCGAGCATTGACAGAGCTCATCATCCGAATTACCTTGATTAGGTCAAAAGAGCCATAAACAGAGCTTTCCAAGGAAAAAAATAGCACTTCCGGTTCCGAGGGGGCGGGGCTTAGATGACGTCACAATGTGATGACGTAGGATCGACGGGCAAGCCTCCAGGATCACTCAGGCCAAGTTTGATGCAGCTCGGTCAAAATATGTGGAATGTAGAGGCAAACGTATACGAACGGCGTTGCCGCCATTGAAAACTCTTGGCACTTTAAAGCAAGCGAGACCAACTTCCTATCTGTCATCCAACACAGAATCACCTTGATTAGGTCAAGAGAGCCATAAACAGAGCTTTCCAAGGAAAAAAACGGCACTTCCGGTTCCGAGGGGGCGGGGCTTAGATGACGTCATATTGTGATGACGTAGGATTGACGGGCAAGCCTCCAGGATCACTCAGGCCAAGTTTGATGCAGCTCGGTCAAAATATGTGGAATGTAGAGGCAAACGTATACGAACGGCGTTGCCGCCATTGAAAACTCTTGGCACTTTAAAGCAAGCGAGACCAACTTCCTATCTGTCATCCAACACAGAATCACCTTGATTAGGTCAAGAGAGCCATAGATGAAAGTTTCCAAGGAAAAAAATAGCACTTCCTGTTCTGAGGGGGCGGGGCTTTGATGACGTCATAATCTGATGACATAGAATTTTCAGGTATCACACCAGCATCACTCAAGCCAAGTTTGGTGCAGCTCGGTCGAAACATGTGGAATCTAGAAGCAAACGTATGGCATCGGCGTTACAGGTCACTTCGCCACGCCGCCGCGCCCAGCTGCTATCTCAAAGCCGGTCAGGGTTGGAATCCTCAACACACCAATATGTCTTCTGTGTCTGGACACAGTTTCATGTTGATTAGGTCAAAGGGCTAAGAGAGCGACCGCTCACAGTAAAACATGACACTTCCTGTTCTCAGGGGGCGTGGCTTAAGTGATGTCATCATTTCACCACAGGGTATTTTAGGACATCCGATGCCGATCAATCACTGAAAGTTTGGTCCCTCTATGTGTTTTTTTATAGGAAATATAAGAGTTTCGTGTTTCATGGCGAGTAGGTGAACTTTGACCCCTGCTAACCCCCCTTCAACATACTCCAAAACTCACCAATTTGATAACTTTAAATCAAACATGCCTTATGATCAGACTGACCGAGTTTGAAGTCGATCAATCGAAATCCCTAGGAGGAGTTCGATCAAATACGAAGGCTGTAAACGTCAAAATCGAGGAAAAAAATGGACGTTCAATACAAAATGGCCGACTTCCTGTGATAGTTGGCTTATGACATTAAATGTAAGTTCTGAGTCTTTTGGTGAGCTCTACATGTGTACCAAATTTCATGTCTCTACGATGAAGTACGTTCATACCATTGTGTCAACAGAAAATTGCTAGTTGCCGCCGTTCAGCAATTTTTGTTGCGATTTTTGCGACAACCTTAAAATTCAAAATTTTTAAATTTTCTAGTCGCCACCGCCAAGTTTGGTGAGTTTTTGAATATGATAAAGCCCCCAAAAAGGCGCCTCTTTGGGGGGGCAGAATCGTAATAATAATTAAAGCTGCGAGCAGCCTCGGGCGGCCCTCGCAGCAAGCGCCGCTCCGGCCTATTGGCCACCGCGGGGGTTCCAGCCACCGCAGAAGCTCTGGCACGATTTCCAGAGCCGCAGCCAACTCCCCACCGCAGGAGCTCTGCCGCAGTTTCCAGCACCGCCGCCCGCTAGCCGCCGCAGAAGCTGTCGCGCATTTTCCACGCCCGTCCACCGGGCGACACGCGTGAATGCGTTCGGCGGCGCTCCCCGACGACTGTCAAAAAATCTGGTGCAGATCGGTCGATGCGTCGAGGAGATACAGCCGATGTATTAACTTAGGGGGCGCAGTGGAGCCAAATTACATCTCAATCCCGTTGGGCTCTTTAGAGGTGAACAAAGGTCATACATATCCAGTTTGGAGCCAATCGGATGATCCATGCTTGAATTAGAGCCAAACGTATGAATATGGCGAGGGACTGATATTCGCCATTTGGCCACGCCCACACGGTTCAGCCAGCAGCGAGCAATGACAGAGCTCATCATCCGAATCATCTTGATTAGGTCAAGAGAGCCATAAACGGAGCTTTCCAAGGAAAAAAACGGCACTTCCGGTTCCGAGGGGGCGGGGCTTAGATGACGTCATAATGTGATGACGTAGGATCGACGGGCAAGCCTCCAGGATCACTCAGGCCAAGTTTGATGCAGCTCGGTCAAAATATGTGGAATGTAGAGGCAAACGTATACGAACGGCGTTGCCGCCATTGAAAACTCTTGGCACTTTAAAGCAAGCGAGACCAACTTCCTATCTGTCATCCAACACAGAATCACCTTGATTAGGTCAAGAGAGCCATAAACAGAGCTTTCCAAGGAAAAAAACGGCACTTCCGGTTCCGAGGGGGCGGGGCTTAGATGACGTCATATTGTGATGACGTAGGATTGACGGGCAAGCCTCCAGGATCACTCAGGCCAAGTTTGATGCAGCTCGGTCAAAATATGTGGAATGTAGAGGCAAACGTATACGAACGGCGATGCCGCCATTGAAAACTCTTGGCACTTTAAAGCAAGCGAGACCAACTTCCTATCTGTCATCCAACACAGAATCACCTTGATTAGGTCAAGAGAGCCATAGATGAAAGTTTCCAAGGAAAAAAATAGCACTTCCTGTTCTGAGGGGGCGGGGCTTAGATGACGTCATAATCTGATGACATAGAATTTTCAGGTATCACACCAGCATCACTCAAGCCAAGTTTGGTGCAGCTCGGTCGAAACATGTGGAATCTAGAAGCAAACGTATGGCATCGGCGTTACAGGTCACTTCGCCACGCCGCCACGCCCAGCTGCTATCTCAAAGCCGGTCAGGGTTGGAATCCTCAACACACCAACATGTCTTCTGTGTCTGGACACAGTTTCATGTTGATTAGGTCAAAGGGCTAAGAGAGCGACCGCTCACAGTAAAACATGACACTTCCTGTTCTCAGGGGGCGTGGCTTAAGTGATGTCATCATTTGACCATATGGTATTGTAGGCCACCTGATGACGATCAATCACTGAAAGTTTGGAGTCTCTGTGAGTTTTTGTGTTAGAAATACCAATTTTTCATTTTTTCCTGTGTATTACAAAATCGAAGAATTTCATCTGCAGGGCAATGCTGCCCTCTGGTGTCGAATTACTGAAATAATGAAACTATTTCAGTGGCCAGCAGAGGGCAGCATTGCCCTACAAACGACGAACATGTACTGTTTATTATGTAATTACACAGAAGATCTCTCTAATTCATTCTGAGGGGGCGGGGCTTAGATGACGTCATAATATGATGACATAGCATTGTCAGGCATCACAACAGCATCACTGAGGCCAAGTTTGGTGCAGCTCGGTCGAAACATGTGGAATCTAGAAGCAAACGTATGGCATCGGCGTTACAGGTCACTTCGCCACGCCGCCACACCCAGCTGCTTCATCGCAGCCGGTCAGGGCTTGAATCCACAACACACCAACATGTCTTCTGTCTCTGGACACAGTTTCATATTGATGAGGTCAAAGGGCTAAGATAGCGACCGTTCACAGTAAAACATGACACTTCCTGTTCTCAGGGGGCGTGGCCTAAGTGATGTCATCATTTGACCATAGGGTATTGTAGGGCACCCGATGACGATCAATCACTGAAAGTTTGATCCCTCTATGTGTTTTTGTATAGGAAATATAAGAGTTTCGTGTTTCATGGCGAGTAGGTGAACTTTGACCCCTGGTAACCCCCTTTCAGCAAGCTCATACAGTCACCAATTTGATAACTTTAAATCAGACATGCCTTATGATCAGACTGACCGAGTTTGAAGCCGATCAATCGAAATCCCTAGGAGGAGTTCGATCAAATGCAAAGGCTGTAAACGTCAAACTCGAGGTCCAAAATGGACCTTCAATACAAAATGGCCGACTTCCTGTTGGGTTTCGACCATGGCTCTAATAGACTTTTTTGTACGTCCTGACAAGATACACATATGTACCAAGTTTCGTAATTCTAGGATAAAGCATGGCTTGGGGCTGTTCATTTAAAATACTCTAGGGGTCGCTATAGAGAAATTAGGCCACGCCCACCAAATTTTGTTATGAATTCCTGTCGGTGGGTGGATAAGGATCCATCCTAGTGAGTTTGGAGCAGCTGGGCCCGAAATTGTGGAATTCAGAGCCAAACGAAATTCGACGGCGTTCGCAACGCCGCCACGCCCACCTGCTTCATCGCAGCCGGTCGGGGTTGGAATCCACAACACACCAACATGTCTTCTGTCTCTGGACACAGTTTCATGTTGATTAGGTCAAAGGGCTAAGATAGCGACCGTTCACAGTAAAACATGACACTTCCTGTTCTCAGGGGGCGTGGCCTAAGTGATGTCATCATTTGACCATAGGGTATTGTAGGGCACCCGATGACGATCAATCACTGAAAGTTTGGTCCCTCTATGTGTTTTTATATAGGAAATATAAGAGTTTCGTGTTTCATGGCGAGTAGGTGAACTTTGACCCCTGCTAACCCCCCTTCAACATGCTCCAAAACTCACCAATTTGATAACTTTAAATCAAACATGCCTTATGATCAGACTGACCGAGTTTGAAGTCGATCAATCGAAATCCCTAGGAGGAGTTCGATCAAATACGAAGGCTGTAAACGTCAAAATCGAGGAAAAAAATGGACGTTCAAGACAAAATGGCTGACTTCCTGTGATAGTTGGCTAATAACATTAAATGTAAGTTCTGAGTCTTTTGGTGAGCTCTACAAGTGTGCCAAATTTCATGTCTCTACGATGAAGTACGTTCATACCATTGTGTTAACAGAAAATTGCTAGTTGCCGCCGTTGAGCAATTTTTTTTTGCGATTTTTGCAACAACCTTAAAATTCAAAATTTTTAATTTTTCTAGTTGCGACCGCCAAGTTTGGTGAGTTTTTGAATATGATAAAGCCCCCAAAAAGGCACACGAAGAGGTGGGAAGAATAATAATAATTAAAGCTGCAAGCAGCCTCGGGCGGCCCTCGCAGCAAGCGCCGCTCCGGCCTATTGGCCACCGCGGGGGTTCCAGCCACCGCAGAAGCTCTCGCACGATTTCCAGAGCCGCAGCCCGCTCCCCACCGCAGAAGCTCTGCCGCAGTTTCCAGCACCGCCGCCCGCTAGCCGCCGCAGAAGCTGTCGCGCATTTTCCACGCCCGTCCACCGGGCGACACGCGTGAATGCGTTCGGCGGCGCTCCCCGACGACTGTCAAAAAATCTGGTGCAGATCGGTCGATGCGTCGAGGAGATACAGCCGATGTATTAACTTAGGGGGCGCAGTGGAGCCAAATTACATCTCAATCCCGTTGGGCTCTTTAGAGGTGAACAAAGGTCATACATATCCAGTTTGGAGCCAATCGGATGATCCATGCTTGAATTAGAGCCAAACGTATGAATATGGCGAGGGACTGATATTCGCCATTTGGCCACGCCCACACGGTTCAGCCCGCAGCGAGCAATGACAGAGCTCATCATCCGAATCATCTTGATTAGGTCAAGAGAGCCATAAACGGAGCTTTCCAAGGAAAAAAACGGCACTTCCGGTTCCGAGGGGGCGGGGCTTAGATGACGTCATAATGTGATGACGTAGGATCGACGGGCAAGCCTCCAGGATCACTCAGGCCAAGTTTGATGCAGCTCGGTCAAAATATGTGGAATGTAGAGGCAAACGTATACGAACGGCGTTGCCGCCATTGAAAACTCTTGGCACTTTAAAGCAAGCGAGACCAACTTCCTATCTGTCATCCAACACAGAATCACCTTGATTAGGTCAAGAGAGCCATAAACAGAGCTTTCCAAGGAAAAAAACGGCACTTCCGGTTCCGAGGGGGCGGGGCTTAGATGACGTCATAATCTGATGACATAGAATTTTCAGACATCACACCAGCATCACTCAAGCCAAGTTTGGTGCAGCTCGGTCGAAACATGTGGAATCTAGAAGCAAACGTATGGCATCGGCGTTACAGGTCACTTCGCCACGCCGCCACACCCAGCTGCTTCATCGCAGCCGGTCAGGGCTTGGATCCACAACACACCAACATGTCTTCGGTCTCTGGACACAGTTTCATGTTGATTAGGTCAAAGGGCTAAGATAGCGACCGTTCACAGTAAAACATGACACTTCCTGTTCTCAGGGGGCGTGGCCTAAGTGATGTCATCATTTGACCATTGGATATTATTGGACACTCGATTATGATCAATCACTGAACGTTTGGTGTCTCTGTGAGTTTTTGTGTTAGAATTACAAATTATTTAATTTTTTCCTCCATTACAACATTGAACTGTCATTCCGTAGGGCAATGCTGCCCTCTGGTGTCGAATTACTGAAATAATGAAACTATTTCAGTGGGCAGCAGAGGGCAGCATTGCCCTACAAACAACGAACATGGACTGTTTATTATGTAATTACACAGAAGATCTCTCTAATTCATTCTGAGGGGGCGGGGCTTAGATGACGTCATAATATGATGACATAGCATTGTCAGGCATGACACCAGGATGAGTCAGGCCAAGTTTGGTGCAGCTCGGTCGAAACATGTGGAATCTAGAAGCAAACGTATGGCATCGGCGTTACAGGTCACTTCGCCACGCCGCCACACCCAGCTGCTTCATCGCAGCTGGTCAGGGCTTGGATCCACAACACACCAACATATCTTCTGTCTCTGGACACAGTTTCATGTTGATTAGGTCAAAGGGCTAAGATAGCGACCGTTCACAGTAAAACATGACACTTCCTGTTCTCAGGGGGCGTGGCCTAAGTGATGTCATCATTTCACCACAGGGTATTTTAGGACACCCGATGACGACCAATCACTGAAAGTTTGGTGTCTCTGTGAGTTTCTGTGCAGGATATATAAGAGTTTGGTGTTTCATGGCGAGTAGGTGAACTTTGACCCCTGGTAACCCCCCTTCAGCAAGCTCATACAGTCACCAATTTGATAACTTTAAATCAAACATGCCTTATGATCAGACTGACCGAGTTTGAAGCCGATCAATCGAAATCCCTAGGAGGAGTTCGATCAAATACGAAGGCTGTAAACGTCAAACTCGAGGTCCAAAATGGACCTTCAACACAAAATGGCCGACTTCCTGTTGGGTTTCGACCATGGCTCTAAGAGACTTTTTTGTACGTCCTGACAAGATACACATATGTACCAAGTTTCGTAATTCTAGGTTAAAGCATGGCTTGGGGCTGTTCATTTAAAATACTCTAGGGGGCGCAATAGATAAATTAGGCCACGCCCACCAAATTTTGTTATGAATTCCTGTCGGTGGGTGGATAAGGATCCATCCTAGTGAGTTTGGAGCAGCTGGGCCCGAAATTGTGGAATTCAGAGCCAAACGAAATTCGACGGCGTTCGCAACGCCGCCACGCCCACCTGCTTCATCGCAGCCGGTCGGGGTTGGAATCCACAACACACCAACATGTCTTCTGTCTCTGGACACAGTTTCATGTTGATTAGGTCAAAGGGCTAAGATAGCGACCGTTCACAGTAAAACATGACACTTCCTGTTCTCAGGGGGCGTGGCCTAAGTGATGTCATCATTTGACCATAGGGTATTGTAGGGCACCCGATGACGATCAATCACTGAAAGTTTGGTCCCTCTATGTGTTTTTATATAGGAAATATAAGAGTTTCGTGTTTCATGGCGAGTAGGTGAACTTTGACCCCTGCTAACCCCCCTTCAACATGCTCCAAAACTCACCAATTTGATAACTTTAAATCAAACATGCCTTATGATCAGACTGACCGAGTTTGAAGTCGATCAATCGAAATCCCTAGGAGGAGTTCGATCAAATACGAAGGCTGTAAACGTCAAAATCGAGGAAAAAAATGGACGTTCAAGACAAAATGGCTGACTTCCTGTGATAGTTGGCTAATAACATTAAATGTAAGTTCTGAGTCTTTTGGTGAGCTCTACAAGTGTGCCAAATTTCATGTCTCTACGATGAAGTACGTTCATACCATTGTGTTAACAGAAAATTGCTAGTTGCCGCCGTTGAGCAATTTTTTTTGCGATTTTTGCAACAACCTTAAAATTCAAAATTTTTAATTTTTCTAGTTGCGACCGCCAAGTTTGGTGAGTTTTTGAATATGATAAAGCCCCCAAAAAGGCACACGAAGAGGTGGGAAGAATAATAATAATAAACAGTACAGATACAATAGGCCTTCGCAGCGCTTTGCTGCTCGGGCCTAATTAAAGCTGCGAGCAGCCTCGGGCGGCCCTCGCAGCAAGCGCCGCTCCGGCCTATTGGCCACCGCGGGGGTTCCAGCCACCGCAGAAGCTCTGGCACGATTTCCAGAGCCGCAGCCAACTCCCCACCGCAGGAGCTCTGCCGCAGTTTCCAGCACCGCCGCCCGCTAGCCGCCGCAGAAGCTGTCGCGCATTTTCCACGCCCGTCCACCGGGCGACACGCGTGAATGCGTTCGGCGGCGCTCCCCGACGACTGTCAAAAAATCTGGTGCAGATCGGTCGATGCGTCGAGGAGATACAGCCGATGTATTAACTTAGGGGGCGCAGTGGAGCCAAATTACATCTCAATCCCGTTGGGCTCTTTAGAGGTGAACAAAGGTCATACATATCCAGTTTGGAGCCAATCGGATGATCCATGCTTGAATTAGAGCCAAACGTATGAATATGGCGAGGGACTGATATTCGCCATTTGGCCACGCCCACACGGTTCAGCCAGCAGCGAGCAATGACAGAGCTCATCATCCGAATCATCTTGATTAGGTCAAGAGAGCCATAAACGGAGCTTTCCAAGGAAAAAAACGGCACTTCCGGTT
Organism: Xiphophorus hellerii; assembly: GCF_003331165.1. Taxonomy (NCBI): domain Eukaryota; kingdom Metazoa; phylum Chordata; class Actinopteri; order Cyprinodontiformes; family Poeciliidae; genus Xiphophorus; species Xiphophorus hellerii. The sequence goes on from NC_045680.1 coordinate 7,277,684, forward strand.
CCGAGGGGGCGGGGCTTAGATGACGTCATAATGTGATGACGTAGGATCGACGGGCAAGCCTCCAGGATCACTCAGGCCAAGTTTGATGCAGCTCGGTCAAAATATGTGGAATGTAGAGGCAAACGTATACGAACGGCGTTGCCGCCATTGAAAACTCTTGGCACTTTAAAGCAAGCGAGACCAACTTCCTATCTGTCATCCAACACAGAATCACCTTGATTAGGTCAAGAGAGCCATAAACAGAGCTTTCCAAGGAAAAAAACGGCACTTCCGGTTCCGAGGGGGCGGGGCTTAAATGACATCATAATGTGATGACGTAGGATTGACGGGCAAGCCTCCAGGATCACTCAGGCCAAGTTTGATGCAGCTCGGTCAAAATATGTGGAATGTAGAGGCAAACGTATACGAACGGCGTTGCCGCCGTTGAAAACTCTTTGCACTTTAAAGCAAGCGAGACCAACTTCCTATCTGTCATCCAACACAGAATCACCTTGATTAGGTCAAGAGAGCCATAGATGAAAGTTTCCAAGGAAAAAAATAGCACTTCCTGTTGTGAGGGGGCGGGGCTTAGATGACGTCATAATCTGATGACATAGCATTGTCAGGTATCACACCAGGATGAGTCAGGCCAAGTTTGGTGCAGCTCGGTCGAAACATGTGGAATCTAGAAGCAAACGTATGGCATCGGCGTTACAGGTCACTTCGCCACGCCGCCGCACCCAGCTGCTTCATCGCAGCCGGTCAGGGCTTGAATCCACAACACACCAACATGTCTTCTGTCTCTGGACACAGTTTCATGTTGATGAGGTCAAAGGGCTAAGATAGCGACCGTTCACAGTAAAACATGACATTTCCTGTTCTCAGGGGGCGTGGCCTAAGTGATGTCATCATTTCACCACAGGGTATTTTAGGACACCTATTGATGATCAATAACTGAAAGTTTGGTGTCTCTGTGAGTTTCTGTGCAGGATATATAAGAGTTTCGTGTTTCATGGCGAGTAGGTGAACTTTGACCCCTGGTAACCCCCCTTCAGCAATCTCAGACAGTCACCAATTTGATAACTTTAAATCAGACATGCCTTATGATCAGACTGACCGAGTTTGAAGCCGATCAATCGAAATCCCTAGGAGGAGTTCGATCAAATACGAATGCTGTGAACGTCAAAATCAAGGTCAAATGAAATTCAATCTAAAATGGCCGACTTCCTGTTGGGTTTAGAGCATGGCTCTAAGAGACTTTTTTGTACGTCCCGTCAAGATACACATGTGTACCAAGTTTCGTAATTCTAGGTTTAAGCATGGCTTGGGGCTGTTCATTTAAAATACTCTAGGGGTCGCTATAGAGAAATTAGACCACGCCCACCAAATTTTGTTATGAATTCCTGTCGGTGGGTGGATAAGGATCCATCCTAGTGAGTTTGGAGCAGCTGGGCCCGAAATTGTGGAATTCAGAGCCAAACGTATGGCAACGGCGTTACAGGTCACTTCGCCACGCCGCCACGCCCACCTGCTATGTCAAAGCCGGTCAGGGTTGGAATCCTCAACACACCAACATGTCTTCTGTCTCTGAACACAGTTTCATGTTGATTAGGTGAAAGGGCTAAGATAGCGACCGTTCACAGTAAAACATGACACTTCCTGTTCTCAGGGGGCGTGGCCTAAGTGATGTCATCATTTGACCACAGGGTATTTTAGGACACCCGATGTCGATCAATCAATGAAAGTTTGGTCCCTCTATGTGTTTTTATATAGGAAATATAAGAGTTTCGTGTTTCATGGCGAGTAGGTGAACTTTGACCCCTGCTAACCCCCCTTCAACATACTCCAAAACTCACCAATTTGATAACTTTAAATCAAACATGCCTTATGATCAGACTGACCAAGTTTGAAGTCGATCAATCGAAATCCCTAGGAGGAGTTCGATCAAATACGAAGGCTGTAAACGTCAAAATCGAGGTAAAAAATGGACGTTCAAGACAAAATGGCCGACTTCCTGTGATAGTTGGCTAATAACATTAAATGTAAGTTCTGAGTCTTTTGGGGAGCTCTACAAGCGTACCAAATTTCATGTCTCTACGATGAAATACGTTCATACCATTGTGTCAACAGAAAATTGCTAGTTGCTGCCGTTCAGCAATTCTTTTTGCGATTTTTGCGACAACCTTAAAATTCAAAATTTTTAAATTTTCTAGTTGCGACCGCCAAGTTTGGTGAGTTTTTGAATATGATAAAGCCCCCAAAAAGGCACACGAAGAGGTGGGAAGAATCGTAATAATAATTAAAGCTGCAAGCAGCCTCGGGCGGCCCTCGCAGCAAGCGCCGCTCCGGCCTATTGGCCACCGCGGGGGTTCCAGCCACCGCAGAAGCTCTCGCACGATTTCCAGAGCCGCAGCCCGCTCCCCACCGCAGAAGCTCTGCCGCAGTTTCCAGCACCGCCGCCCGCTAGCCGCCGCAGAAGCTGTCGCGCATTTTCCACGCCCGTCCACCGGGCGACACGCGTGAATGCGTTCGGCGGCGCTCCCCGACGACTGTCAAAAAATCTGGTGCAGATCGGTCGATGCGTCGAGGAGATACAGCCGATGTATTAACTTAGGGGGCGCAGTGGAGCCAAATTACATCTCAATCCCGTTGGGCTCTTTAGAGGTGAACAAAGGTCATACATATCCAGTTTGGAGCCAATCGGATGATCCATGCTTGAATTAGAGCCAAACGTATGAATATGGCGAGGGACTGATATTCGCCATTTGGCCACGCCCACACGGTTCAGCCCGCAGCGAGCAATGACAGAGCTCATCATCCGAATCATCTTGATTAGGTCAAGAGAGCCATAAACGGAGCTTTCCAAGGAAAAAAACGGCACTTCCGGTTCCGAGGGGGCGGGGCTTAGATGACGTCATAATGTGATGACGTAGGATCGACGGGCAAGCCTCCAGGATCACTCAGGCCAAGTTTGATGCAGCTCGGTCAAAATATGTGGAATGTAGAGGCAAACGTATATGAACGGCGTTGCCGCCATTGAAAACTCTTGGCACTTTAAAGCAAGCGAGACCAACTTCCTATCTGTCATCCAACACAGAATCACCTTGATTAGGTCAAGAGAGCCATAAACAGAGCTTTCCAAGGAAAAAAACGGCACTTCCGGTTCCGAGGGGGCGGGGCTTAGATGACGTCATAATCTGATGACATAGAATTTTCAGACATCACACCAGCATCACTCAAGCCAAGTTTGGTGCAGCTCGGTCGAAACATGTGGAATCTAGAAGCAAACGTATGGCATCGGCGTTACAGGTCACTTCGCCACGCCGCCACACCCAGCTGCTTCATCGCAGCCGGTCAGGGCTTGGATCCACAACACACCAACATGTCTTCGGTCTCTGGACACAGTTTCATGTTGATTAGGTCAAAGGGCTAAGATAGCGACCGTTCACAGTAAAACATGACACTTCCTGTTCTCAGGGGGCGTGGCCTAAGTGATGTCATCATTTGACCATTGGATATTATTGGACACTCGATTATGATCAATCACTGAACGTTTGGTGTCTCTGTGAGTTTTTGTGTTAGAATTACAAATTATTTAATTTTTTCCTCCATTACAACATTGAACTGTCATTCCGTAGGGCAATGCTGCCCTCTGGTGTCGAATTACTGAAATAATGAAACTATTTCAGTGGGCAGCAGAGGGCAGCATTGCCCTACAAACAACGAACATGGACTGTTTATTATGTAATTACACAGAAGATCTCTCTAATTCATTCTGAGGGGGCGGGGCTTAGATGACGTCATAATATGATGACATAGCATTGTCAGGCATGACACCAGGATGAGTCAGGCCAAGTTTGGTGCAGCTCGGTCGAAACATGTGGAATCTAGAAGCAAACGTATGGCATCGGCGTTACAGGTCACTTCGCCACGCCGCCACACCCAGCTGCTTCATCGCAGCTGGTCAGGGCTTGGATCCACAACACACCAACATATCTTCTGTCTCTGGACACAGTTTCATGTTGATTAGGTCAAAGGGCTAAGATAGCGACCGTTCACAGTAAAACATGACACTTCCTGTTCTCAGGGGGCGTGGCCTAAGTGATGTCATCATTTCACCACAGGGTATTTTAGGACACCCGATGACGACCAATCACTGAAAGTTTGGTGTCTCTGTGAGTTTCTGTGCAGGATATATAAGAGTTTGGTGTTTCATGGCGAGTAGGTGAACTTTGACCCCTGGTAACCCCCCTTCAGCAAGCTCATACAGTCACCAATTTGATAACTTTAAATCAAACATGCCTTATGATCAGACTGACCGAGTTTGAAGCCGATCAATCGAAATCCCTAGGAGGAGTTCGATCAAATACGAAGGCTGTAAACGTCAAACTCGAGGTCCAAAATGGACCTTCAACACAAAATGGCCGACTTCCTGTTGGGTTTCGACCATGGCTCTAAGAGACTTTTTTGTACGTCCTGACAAGATACACATATGTACCAAGTTTCGTAATTCTAGGTTAAAGCATGGCTTGGGGCTGTTCATTTAAAATACTCTAGGGGGCGCAATAGATAAATTAGGCCACGCCCACCAAATTTTGTTATGAATTCCTGTCGGTGGGTGGATAAGGATCCATCCTAGTGAGTTTGGAGCAGCTGGGCCCGAAATTGTGGAATTCAGAGCCAAACGAAATTCGACGGCGTTCGCAACGCCGCCACGCCCACCTGCTTCATCGCAGCCGGTCGGGGTTGGAATCCACAACACACCAACATGTCTTCTGTCTCTGGACACAGTTTCATGTTGATTAGGTCAAAGGGCTAAGATAGCGACCGTTCACAGTAAAACATGACACTTCCTGTTCTCAGGGGGCGTGGCCTAAGTGATGTCATCATTTGACCATAGGGTATTGTAGGGCACCCGATGACGATCAATCACTGAAAGTTTGGTCCCTCTATGTGTTTTTATATAGGAAATATAAGAGTTTCGTGTTTCATGGCGAGTAGGTGAACTTTGACCCCTGCTAACCCCCCTTCAACATGCTCCAAAACTCACCAATTTGATAACTTTAAATCAAACATGCCTTATGATCAGACTGACCGAGTTTGAAGTCGATCAATCGAAATCCCTAGGAGGAGTTCGATCAAATACGAAGGCTGTAAACGTCAAAATCGAGGAAAAAAATGGACGTTCAAGACAAAATGGCTGACTTCCTGTGATAGTTGGCTAATAACATTAAATGTAAGTTCTGAGTCTTTTGGTGAGCTCTACAAGTGTGCCAAATTTCATGTCTCTACGATGAAGTACGTTCATACCATTGTGTTAACAGAAAATTGCTAGTTGCCGCCGTTGAGCAATTTTTTTTGCGATTTTTGCAACAACCTTAAAATTCAAAATTTTTAATTTTTCTAGTTGCGACCGCCAAGTTTGGTGAGTTTTTGAATATGATAAAGCCCCCAAAAAGGCACACGAAGAGGTGGGAAGAATAATAATAATAAACAGTACAGATACAATAGGCCTTCGCAGCGCTTTGCTGCTCGGGCCTAATAAACAGTACAGATACAATAGGCCTTCGCAGCGCTTTGCTGCTCGGGCCTAATAAACAGTACAGATACAATAGGCCTTCGCAGCGCTTTGCTGCTCGGGCCTAATAATAAGAAACAGTACAGAAACAATAGGCCTTCGCAGCGCTTTGCTGCTCGGGCCTAATAAAACACTGAACTGCATTTAACTTGAGTTAGATAATCGACCCTTACATCTTTGAAGTCTGTGTCTATAAGCAGAATAAATAACTACAACCCAAAGACATTATTGCAGTATTATACTATGTATCTGCTCAACACAGTTACATTTACACGCAAGATATTTGGTGCATAATCACTCAAGTTTGAAAAAACCTCATAGGTTTTTGACTGTGCTATAAAATAGGACTATGTGCCTACATAATACATAATAGTGCCTCTTTAAAGCCAAAATTTTGTCCAGTTTTTATTTTTTTCCTAAATTTCAGAATATATCACAACATGCAAAATTGTGACTACAGAGATTTTATTTGAAGTTATTTGAAAATAAGCAGTTCCTCCTAAATTAACTTGCTCATTCCTAGAAATAAACAGTTTCAGCTTGAGTGAAACTGACCATCAGTTATCTACCACAACAGTGTCATAATGTTAATTTTACCTATCATTTTCTCTCAGCAAAGTTGGAGATAATTACAAAACATTTAAGTAAAATACAATATAAAGAGTGTATGCAAGTTCAGAGGAGCAACAGTTGCTAGACTAAAAACAATATCAAATCTTGTCATTTTGTCACTTATTTCATGTTTTAAAAATGTTACATTATCATTAGACACACTTCAGAAATTCCACATCTGTTACCAAAACTGCCATGATTCCTTCGTCTTGTACTTCAGTGCTCCTTGTGTTTAACGTTTCTTATCACTTTGGGTCCTGAAACAGATGAGCTACAAAGCTTTGACTACAAATCACAGGTGGTGGGAATTTCCGGAGCACTTATTTTATTGGTTCTTCAGCTCAAAGAGATGATTACACAGAGTGCTTCTCAGAAGAATGCTTGTCAGATTGATCTGCACAATGTTAGCACAAACTTCTTATAAGTGTTGTGTAGCGCCACAAATTTCTACCACAGTTCATAAATACAAACTAGAAAACAGGGCAAAATCATAGTGCGATGTATACGTTTTCCCTCCTCTCATACTCCTACACATTCAAGTCTTTTCTGAGTCAATTAACATGACTCCAAACAAAATGGCCTTGCCACTTCCAGATGGAGCTTCCAACACTCCTACTCATGAGAGAACACTCTTGTTAAACATGTCTTGTGAAATGAGTTAAATATCAATAATTGAATGAGATAAGGATTTGCTCCATGTACAAACAGTTGTTTGACAATGTGTCGGTAATGAAGAAAAACAACAGTGATGGTCATAAAGTGGCCGTGACACTAAATTAGAGCCAAAAGAACATTCTATGACACCAAGTTTGACATCTTACGTTGTAGCGGTGCATATTATACAAGTACTATCTCTGGGTGAGTGAAACTTGCACTAAATGTGTTCATTTCCTTTTAATCTAAAATTTAACTCAACAGCAAACAGATGGAGGAACTTTTCTTCACTCACATAGACACATTTCTTTTCTTCTTCTTCTGTTTCCCTTTTTTGTGGGAAATGTTTGTGGCAAAAATGTACCTCTCTTCTCTCGCAGCCATCAGATCATAACAAATAATCTTTAATTGTTCTGTATACAAGTGTTTCAGAGACAAACCAGACATTACAGGAAGTTACTATTTATCCACTTACCAACACTTGCATATGCACTAACATCTAAAATTTAAAATGGTTCAGATGAAAAAATGGCACTCTGACAGATCAGATTATCAATGTACATACTTCTTATCTTGAAATCACTATTTAATTCTTTTTAATGTTTCTCCATGCTTTTAAAGATACTTTTATGAATCGTTTGTTGCTGTCATAAATTTAAAACTGACTTTTAAAACAGTGCAGGATTTTGTTTTAGGAGTTATCTGTAGTATTTATTTGTCTTTTTCTGTTGCAAGCTGAGTTTAAAAAAAATCATGGCCTGTTTTTCTGTGTGCGACTTGCAAAACCTGTTTTTTGGTCTTTCACTAACAGTCTTCTTCAATCCTTATGAACATTCAGATTAAAAAAGCAATTAAAAGTATGAGCGCATTAGTGAGTGACTGCAGATCCCCCTGTCTATATTTTTGGGCTTCCAACAAACAACACACAACTCTGTGTGGGAAAGACTTTGAGATAGCAGAGAGCACAGAAATATGTTGTAATCATCCAAAATGTCTAGTTGGTGAAGCAGGAGAACATTCTCTTTTTGGAAAATGTTGTTGACACATCGTTAACTGGAGTCATAAGCTAAATAACGGAAGAAAACAGTACATCATTTTTTTCCCCCTGTCCCATAAAGGTATTTTAGGCATACCATGTGGAGAAACTGGTTGCCAACATGTGACAGGGCAGATTTGTTGTACAAAAAGGATATATTAAGACGGTATCTTAAATGCTTAATTGACTTTAATAACATTGATCTAGCTTCTTGATGCAGTTAGTCAGTGTGATGCTCACCATTGCTCATGCAAGACTCAATTGGTCACCTTCTCAGTACAATCAGCGCAGCCTCAGCAAATGCAGCAGGCCCAGATGTGGTTACCAGTGAAATCATGCAGGTTTCCAGGGCGGGTCGTGCACAGGACAGTGGAGTAGACTAAATTAGTTCTCCCTGTCCATCCAAGCCAGATTCATTTAAAATTATCAGATCCTGCATGGCGTAGCGCAGCTCTTCTCCAATTTTTGAACTCACTTCAGGCAGTACAAGCTGCGCCAAGCCGTATACTGCGTGCAAGCGATTTGATAGCAGACTGCATTTGTTGATTGGCTCATGATTTACATCACTGCAAATTCTAAACTACATTTCAACCACCTCAGTAGACAGGCCGAGATGCTGTCTGCTATCAGGCTGCTGCTCGTGTGAAGGAGTGTAATTATGAGTTTAATCTTGAGGAGCACGAGGATCATAGGCATCAACTTTTAGAGCAGAATGACGATGATTTAGCAGCCCTGCCAGCAGCACAGCTTTCTGAAGAACGACCATGCAATGAAGAAGCTAGAAACTGTGCAGCTGTGGTCAGCTATAATTTGGTGTTTGGTGCTGGCAGATGAGAAACTCCAAAACTACATAATATTAGTTTGGCATGAGGTGCATTTTTTTGTTGTTGTTTAGAATTTTCTTTCAAATAAAGTCATTGCTTGGATATTGGTTCTTTTGACTGCATTACCTAAATCCAAAAGGTTGCACATGTTTAAAAAATAAAAATAAAGTGCTAAATTATAGATACATGTATTGTCAAATAAAAATAAAGTCTAAGTTCAGCTAATCTGAACTGCTTTCATTATGTTTGGGTCAGTAATGAATTGCTATAAGACAAAATTAAATATCTTGCTTTAGTTGAGTAATTTAAAACCAGATCCTCCAGTTTCTCCTGATTCAACTATAGCTCCTGGTAACCCATAGCCTGCCCACAATCCTACCTATATCCACACCCACAATAGTAAGGAACACCCTCCAACATTGGGGAGAACTGAACCAGATATTAACCAGTTAGAATGAGACTTAGTAATGGAGAAGCAGCTTAAATGTGCTGTTGTTTCTTTGTGGTTCTCAGAAAAAGTGCATTTTACATTAAGGCCACCTTGAATTCAAGGTGTCTTGTTAGTGGGTTTCTACACCTTTTTGCCAGTAAAAAAATGTTGATCCCAGTAAATACTTAAAGCACAGCAGGACTAATATGACTAAGAATAAAATCATTTTAAATTTAGAAAATTCAAATACTGGCTGTCAGACCAGGTAATATCCTTTGTATTAATTCATCTTTGCAATTGTAATGTTTAAAGAAAATTACTAAGGTGATTTTGGCTCTAAACAGCTGGTTATTAAATACAGGTTGGTAGACATAAATGTGCCCTCAGACTTCACCATTTACCATAATTTTATTTGGATACAGTAGATTTTTCCCAGCATGACAAACACTAATTTTTCCATTTTCTAGATAACAAAAGTGTTATTTAGCAAAAACCCAGTATTGACCATAGTATATTTAAAGGTGTTTGCCGTTATAAATGAACACTTGGCCGTGCCCTAAACTGTCTCTTGGCTCCACCCATTTTGGTGGAATTTTTCTACATTTGTTAGGGGAGGATTCTGCTTAAGTATCTTACCCTGTCCTAACACATGAACTACATGAAAGTAGGGAACATTAGAAGCCACACCCATGCTTCATAGATGCAAAAAGACTTGCAGACTGGAGAGGGTGCACATCTAATACAAGAGAGAGGGAGAGAATTTCAATTAACCTGAGTACAACCATAACGTCAGCCACTTGCCGCTGGGCAGGACCAGATGCTCTGTCCTTCATGCTTGTTTTTCAGCTCCTTCTTCAAGCATGCCAGTGGACGTTCACAGACTTGTCCAATTTTTGAAAATCTTGCACCCGATTCTGTGCTATGTACTTTGCCTTGTTGCTATTCAATTTACCTTGGCCATACCATTGTTATGGCTATGACATTAAACTTAGAATAATTTGTTGGTGTTTCTTTATTTCCTTCTTTCTTTTGTTCTACCTTTCTTGCTTTCTTTGCCTTCCACATTGACCTCATTTTTATTTAATCCATGCAAAAAAGGAAGTAAATTTAATCTAAGTATAACTATTATTATCTGAATTAATTGAACACATTTCAGATTGGTTTGTCTAATTATTGTGTTGTCAGTCCTTGTATCAACTTTCCGCCCAAATAGTCCAGTAACAATATTGCAAATATGCTTGCCTCTTGCATGCAGTGGATTTTAGCACATTCAAAGTGACAGTGTGTATTGTAGTGTTATATATATATATATATATATATATATATATATATATATATATATATATATATATATATATATATACAGTATATATATGAGAGAGAGACAAATTTTAAAGATGACTCAAATTATCTCATCATGATACACACCAGAAATATTTGCCTCAACATAATTTCAAGCTTAGTAAATCATAAAGTCACTATTCAAAAACAACTTCCTCCAGAGAAAGATTAAATAGCTTGTAATATAGTTTCATTTTCTGAAGAGACAATTGTGTTGTTTATATTGAAATCAGATTCTCCATTCCCTTTCATAATTGTTTTCATGTTTATTTCTCTTTGTTTGCCATTAGTGAATTTCTTTCTCAGTATGAATTATCATCTGGCTCTGCTTTGCTTCTTTTAGGTGACCGAAACAAGGACGGGCCCACTTGGATGCAGTAACTATGACAACCTCGACTCTGTCAGCTCTGTTTTGGTTCAGAGCCCTGAAAACAAGATTCATTTGCAAGGTTGGCTATCCATAATTGAACTCCCCCCAATTTCTGAAGGAATTGTCACAGTGTCTGTTCCCTGGCAAGTTTATAACTACAGCGTGAGAGTGTCAGAACAAATTTAGCTTCAATCACTCTTTCTTTTTTTCCTCCCAGTGCATGCTTGCATAGTTTTGAGGTAAATCCCAACCAGCAAAAATCTGGAACCGAAGTAGAATAACTGTGAAGTAAAAAGAAAATTGAGTGAATCTTCACATAAATGTTTTTGTTGCCAAGCATGTGCATTGTAAATAAGAAAGTCACAATCAGTCTTAAATCAATTATTCTACAGATGTTGCATATGGAAGTGATCTATACTTATATTGCAGTGCTTAAAGGACATTTGTGCAGTTCTTGTTTTAGTCATCTATATGTTTGTCCTGTTTCTTTTATTGCCTCAGGCCTCCAGGCCATACTGCCAGAATATCTGAGAGCCAGGTTTGTGCAGGCTGCTCTAAGTTATATTGGCTGTAATGAAGAGGGCCAGTTTGTGTGCCGGGACAACGACTGCTGGTGCCAGTGTGCTGTCGACTATCCGCAATGTAATTGCCCTGAGGTTGATCTGAGGGCTATGGAAGGCAGTTTACTGCAAATCAGAGATTCATGGAACATGGCCAACCAAGACTTTGAGGCATCAGGTCAGTGTTATTCTCCTGTCTCTCCCTGATTGATGGTGTTACTTTCTCTGGGGAAAAGAATGCACTCCATTGTCAAAAGAGGTGAAAAGAATAGAAATGATTTGTTGATAGGAGAAATTAGAAGTGATGTATTTACTTTGGCTCTTCTCTTGATGAAAATATAAATTAGAGATATATCTGGTGTTGTGCAGCAACATGTTGGTTTGGCTACAAATTATTATTGATGAGGACCTAAGACAATTATTAATGTTTGTCATTTTTATCAAAATTACTAAATTAAGGCACTGCCTAATTATACTGAAGTAATAGTCAAACAACTATGTTGCTGTCATTTACTGTTTAAGGTTATCTGCTTTGTGAGATGCAGAATAACAACATTTCTCCAAAATAAAATATTTTAATAACAAAATACTTCAAGATTCAGTTAAAACACTTTTGTCAAGAAACTCTAACTATGCTAGTAAGATTCAGTTTAACTACTGAGTACAAAATGAAAAAAAAGAAAAACTATTAAACTACTATAGGGGAAAATTGAGGCTGCTGCCAACTCATCTAAGTCCCACATTTAAGTACCACTAATACATATATTAATGTGTGTGAGTGTAGGTGGTGTGCTCTGACTGACCGCGGCACGAACACAGTGAGCTGTGTAGTAACCACAGCAGGACTAATGGTGGATAACTTCTTAGGCAAGAGAAGTTTATCTGTATAGCAAATTTCAAGTAAACAAGTAAACTGAAGGTGATTTAAATTATGAAAACATAAAACAACAAGAAAGGAACAGACATTCAATTTTCTCAAATGACTTCATCAAAATCATCACCACAATCATCACCATAAAGACTAAATTAATTGATGTTCTAGTCATTAGTAATCAACTCTTGGCAGATTATTTTAGCTTTCATTTAAAATGAACTAATCATTTCCGCATTTTTCTGGAAGTTTATTTCAGATTAGCGGAACATAACACTAACTGCTGATTCTCCCTGTTTGATTCTGATTCTGGGGATGCAGAGCAGACTTGAACCAGAAGAATAGAGTGATCTGGAAGGTTGACACAATGACACCTGGTCTATAATGTATTTTGGTGCTAAGCTTTTCAGTGATTTTTAAATCAACTAAAGTATTTTAAAATATATTCTTTGAGCTATAGGGAATCAGTCTAAGCAATTTAGAATGGAGATGATATGCTCTATTTTCCCAGTTTCAGTAAGGATGTGAGCATTAGCAGCTGGGATAACGGAGACAGAATTGCCTGTATCTATGATCAGATTCTTTCTGCATGAGCTGAGACAGCCAGTTTCAGACTCCTAGCCTTATTTTCGGTTGGGTTACAGTCATTGATTATAGAGACAGCAGGCCATATTTTACTTTGGATCTAAGAAATTTTTTTTTTAAGATATTGTCTTGTTCTCAGCCAGAAAGATCAAGACTTTCACACACCTGTTCTCCATGACACAGTCTGTGGAGAGCTTAAGGCAAAGTCTGCTCTGCTCATGCTGTTATACCTCTATGACATCACAGAGATTACAGCTGTGGGGAACTCCTCCTTCCAGCAAACTGTAATGAAAACGGGTTAATACTATGCTTGCTCGAATTCAGAGTTTTTACCAGTCTTTTAGTTCATGTTTCCATGTGGCTTGTGTGTATCTCAAACTGGTTTTACAGTCAGCCTTACTTCACTTGCAAATCTTTTTTTTCCCCATCGTATCATTAGGTGCTGTTAAATCATAGCTCTTGTGCAGAACCATAACCTTAGATGTGAAACAGCACCAAAATTGACTTTCAGACATTTATTTATTCAGGAATTATATTAGACTATAACATGTCAAGGATGGGTTTCATGTGCACGTTCCCATACTACGTTCTGCCATAAGCTTGCATTTGTATGTGTGGTTTTGGATTGGCTGAAAAACTCCATAAACATGAAACTTGGTATTAGGACACATTTTACATTAGATATTAGAACTAATATAAAGCTGAAAGATCATGTTTTAAATTCAGAGCATCCTAAAACATACAACCCAGGGTTACCAAAACAATTTGTATTTACTAATTGCCAGAATAATGAATGAGATAAATGTATTTATTTATTTAAAGGTTGGCCAGAAAACTGTAATCGGTGCAACACTATCCAAAACATAAGGCAGTCATCTTTCTACTTCCCAGTTGGGACGGCAATCTCAAGTGTCTCTTTTTCATTCAAATGTAACAGCCTTCATTACAGCCCAACACTACAATTTTAGTTTCATCAGGCCAGAACACATATCTTCAAAAGTTTAGGCTTAATCCCAGAGTGCAAACCGTAATTAGTGTTTTCATGTAGCTTTTTTACTAATAGCTTCTTTCTCACCAGTTTCCCTGTGGATAATGACTTTCTTAAACTAGCTTCAGCCTCCTCATGATGACTTTGCTGCTGTTAATTTGCAAATTTCACACCAATATACATTTTATCTCTGAGGCACACAGCCACTCTGCTTGCAATGGTATGATGGCTAGACATGGTCATTGTGTTTATTCTTTGTATGAACCAGAAATGTGGTAGCTTCAGACATCATACCTAATTAGCTATTACATATTTACCTATATGGTAAATATGATCAATTTTCAAAATAATGTAAATCAACTTTTAGCACATTTTTTAATGATAAATTAAATGTTAAATGATCATAAGATAACTGCTGAAAAATTATCCAACATTCTTATGGTAATTAAGCACTAAAGACAAACATTACAAGTGTGGAATCCTAACTTGCAGGATACAGGGTAGAAGGTGCACTAACCCTTTTGTATTAATTTGGAAAATGTTTTTAGTTAAAGACTTGAAACTTGATCCTGAATTGGGATAAACGACTTGACTTTGACTTGGTATTAGGACACATTTTACATTAGACCCTAACCCTAAGGGTCTAATGTAGGGTTGCCCCTTGAAGACCTGAAACTCTGAAAAAGATGATTTGTAAATATCTCTCTTGTAGGTAGATAGGTCAGTTTTAATAAAAATAAAAATGTTCTGTGATAATTCCGCAGACATAAATTGTTGCAAAACCACTGAGGTAATTTTATTATTGTTAACTGTCTTCAAAAGACCTTTGTTTCTTTTCTACGTGAGACAATGTTCTCCGTGTATGTCAAAGGAATTTCTCCTCAGTTTGTACTTAAGCAAAGCAATGATGAAATAATAAAAAACTGATAGCGGCTTAAAGCAGTGCTGTTTAACAATTGTGCAAGATTTCTATGTGACATCCAAGGGTGAGCTGACTCTGTCTAAGCATTATTGAGCGTTCAAAGCACATCAACCTAATTCTTGACATTTATACAGTACATGTATCTGATGGTGGCATTTTTGCCTCTGTGTTTGTAGTTAGATTGTTTGGTCCAGAAAACAAAAGTGCATGTGAATTGATGTGACTGGATCAACAGTGAATCAGTCAAATGAAGACCCTCCAGTAGCCTGAGGAGAATTTGTCATGCCCTAGAAAGGAACCACAGTTGCTATAATCCGTTATAGCACATGATGTAACCTCTAATATAATACTTCACGGCTCAGTTATTGCCGTTTTGTCTGTTAGCCTTATTTAATGTTTCTTGATAAACATGACAAAGAAGAGTACATCAACAGATTTTAGATGATCATTTTTAATTCAATTTCCATTTATGATCTGACAAACTGTCTCGTGTAAACGATTTGGAGGTTACGTCAAACATTGCCTCCATTCTGTGCATTCTTTATTTTTGTACCTCTCTCAACTTGTCTGCTTCTCTGTTATTTTCAAAACTTAGCTGCATTCACGAGCACTTCGCTGTTTGAGACATTTCCAGCTTTGCCTTGAGCCATTTTCAGTACACCTTGCTGGTTGAGACCATTACCACTGACTACATGTTTCTTTACTGAGAGCGACTTGATTAGCACATTCTTGGCAATAATTTAAGCAGCAAGGTGCACCGATAGCATAGTTTCAGTGCGGTATTTATTAAAGAAAAATTAATTCCTATGAACCCCCTGTGGACCTACTTGCACATTTGATCATATGGAGAACAACTTACTGCCTTACCAGAAAGATTAATAATCATAACTGATTGTTAAATTAGGTTTCTGTTGTCAGCTGATGGTAGATATGATTTGCTTTGATCTCACGCTGAGAGTAACATGGTTTATTGAAGAGATTATATATTTTTCAGCTAGATCAGTTTCTCAATTCATAATGGACACAGGATTTTTGTTTTCTGGTGCTCATACACAGAACACTATTGTGTAGGAGAACAAAACTAAAACACAACAACCCAGACACACAACAACCTCTATACTAGAATGTACCTATACATCCAAACCAAGTCACACTTTAGATGAGAATGTTGTCTCTAAAAAATGAACCCAGTTCTCTGTACACAATCCATTAATCGTAAACTGTTTGAGACAATTAGAACATCTAGCATTTTTTAGTTAAGCTGGCTCATAATTTTGTAATGAAAATTAGACTAAAATCTGATAAGGTTATTTTTATTATGCCTAATTGTTATGGTAAATTGACAGAATTTATATAGCACCTTTCCAGTCATAATGACCACTCAAATCACTTTGCACTACAGATACATTCACTCTCACAAACACAAATACATCTGTGTTTGTGTGTTTAAGTGCCTTGCATGGAAGTAAAGCAACCTTCCGATTGCAAGACGACTACCAGAGTGGCCTCTATTATAAAAGTGCCATTACATTTTTCAATCAGTGGCTGATAAGATAATAATGGTGTGTAAGATAGCAAATTTCCAGCGATGAGGTTGTATTTCAATGAGAGTTTATGTCTTCTAGCTTCATTTCGCAATTCTGCAGTTTCCTGAACATACAAGATTTTAATCATCCTAAAGCTCGCAAAAGTTCACTTCAATGTTTTAAGTCAATATGTTAGCATGTAACATTATGCATTGCTTTTTATCCTTTCAGCCTTTGCTTGCAGTTATTTGTTCCTCATTTCTTTTAATAGCTTCTGTTAGATCTATTTGCCTCGCCTCGGCACACTTGCAAATATCCACTGAGCTTTTTTTATTGCATGTCATGACAAATGGTGTTCCAATAACTCAAACAATGAAAGATGATGAAGGGTGGATGTTGTTTGGCATCCAAAAGCATGATATATTTCATCCCTCTATTGCTCACAGTATCATTGTTGTTGAAAAATTAAATAGACCACAGAACCCTGCTGCTAATGTTGATATGTTCAGTGCACAAGTGTAGAGAATTTGAAGAGAAAGACAAAGCCATTTTTTCTTGTAGTGTAAAATCCCAGGTTTTACATATCACTAGACAAATACAGCTAAATCTGCCTAAAATATGGAATCTATATGGGATTATTGAATGATTCAGCAAGTTTGAAATATGCATATCCACTGCACCTTAGAACATGTCGCATTTAAATTCCATACTTCCATATTTAAAAAAAAGTTTTTTATGTGATAGAACAACAGAAACCGGTGCAAAACTGAGACAAGGAAGGAAAATGATTACCAATTTTCTTTTACAAATAAAGATCTGGAAAGACTAATGCATTTGTAATTGCCCTTTTTTCTGTTATCCCTAAATAAATGTTATCCCTACATAAGCTCTACTGCAACAAGTCATTCAAATTCACCTAAGGATTAAAGTCATGAAGAACTTTAAAGCAGGTTTGGCTTGAACATTGCAAGCTTCTTTTTGCACAAAATCAGACCCACAAGTGCAAGGACCTTCCACTTATAGAGACAGACTGAGAAAGATTGAATCAAATGTAACTTAAGTGGCCATGGGAACGATTAAAGGGGTGCAGAGATCCACAGCTCAGGTTAAAAAAAATCAATTAACTTAATTATTATGATTCTAAAGAATTCATAGAGCTAGAGATTGATTTGAGTTGATTATATCAGAACATATTTATGTTTTACTGAAAGTCCAAACTTACAGCCAACTGTGAATCTGTTCTTTTAACAAAAACATTTCTATTCAGAGTCTCTTTCAACAAAATCACAGAGTTTAAATTATTTAGCAAAAAAAATGAGAAGGTGATTGAAATCCACCACAAAATACCTACAACTACAATGATTGCAGTGACAGGCAATTCTGCATTATTCACTCAGGTTACAATTTCCAGATATTTATAAAAGCTCTGTGAAATCTATTTCTTTTTTGCTTCCACTCCACTACTTTGTGTCAATTTGTCAAAAATAAATTCCAATAAAATTATAATTTAACTTTGTAACCTGCACATATCCAAAAGTATTAATACTTCTTGGACTTTCACACTTTGTCATTGTTCATGTGTACCCAAATGCTCATTTACACAGAAATATTTCCTTACAATCTTGTTTAATCAATACATGAGTTTCACAGGACAACAATACACACCTTGCACAATCACTTGGGAAACTATTGACACCTAATTGGTTTTATAATCAGCTGCCTCATCAACACGATAACGTTAAGTAATTACAAACAGTAGCGCGGTCATTTTCTAATCAGCCTTGCACATGTTTGATTTTCAATACATCCAATCATGATGATGACGACGGTGATGTTGTTATTGAATGCCTCGAAATCTAATCTGCTTTCTATTCAGAATGCATCCAGTAAACAGTTGCTCTGAATTGCTGACAGATATTATCCTCTGAGCTCCATGTCCACCCTGTTTTTCTCCCTGACTGATTTGCATTCAGAGCATTGAAAGACCTGTAGGCTGTTCATTAATGAAAGGGGGAAGAAATCCTACCCCAATCTGTATTTAGCCCTGCCTTTTCCCATTAGCATACACGTCAACCAATATTCTTTTCATTTAGTCCTGCAGCACTTGAAATCCCACGACCCTAAAAAAGAAATGTTCTCATTTGCCATGTCTAAACTAGCCAAATATAATTAGAGCAACTGAAAAAGAAGTTAACTCTGCCTGAATGTGACAGGAAGAGATTGAGACTTTCATTTTCCGTATCTTTCTGCTTTCCAGAAGACTTTCAAAACTTTGTTCGAAGGCTTCCCACATTCTACGCCCTGAACGCGTCTGCCATCCAGTATTTCTGGAAGACGGAGCCGTCCATTCACCAACGCTACAAACAGCTAGAGCTCAGCACACAGCAGCTTGCAAGCAAAGCACGGCGCATCATCAACAAGATCTTCACCCTCAGCAAGAGATGTCAAACTCAGCCAAAAATTATTATGCTACGGGAAAGGTGAGAAACTGAGAAGTTTTTCGGATGACCTTTTTTTTTTACGTGGAAGTGGATGTATGTGTTTGTGGAACACTCATTTAATCTTTCCATTCACCTATTTGTGTAGTGCTTTTCTATCAGACGAACGAGGCATCACATAGTACGGACACACAAAATAAATGAATTCTTTGACATTAAGCTGAACTAAGCTGCAGTCACACCTGATCTCTTGGCTGCATTCCCATCCATATCTTCTTTACTTTCACAAAATCAGAACTATCCTTCTGTGAAATTAAAGTTTGCTGTATTTTAAAGAATGTTACAGAGTGTAAGGGATTTGACTATACAGCAATGAGAGCATAGGATTGTTTTGTTCATTTTTAGATCATACAACATTTGTTTTCTGTTAACATCATCTTATTTTGAAATATAAAGTTAGCAAAAAAAAGTTTGTATACATGCATGGAATTGTTGAATTAGTGATTATTTTTATTATATTTAGGAGAAAATCTTGACTTTCACTTTATTTTTGGTAAATTAACAACATTAGACAAAGGAGAAAAATACTACTTCACAAATCTATAATTTATCAAAAAAAGGAATAATTAATTAAATTAAGGATTATTAGGAGAAAATCTAAATACATCTATTTTGAAATTAGATTTATTGTATTCTTCTTTATGCAAGAAAAACACTGCTTTTGTAAAAACAACTCATCAAGACTGCAGATTTTTCATCTTAATTGTTAAAAGAATGTATGTTTTCTTTGACACTGGTGGAGTTTTTAATGTTTTGCTTAGACAGAGATCTTCAATCCATATTTATGTGGTAAAGTTGCAGCTTCAGGCATAATAGCCAGTGAAATATAGAGCTGATGCACACTTTGCAGTTTTATGAGAATAAATTGCTCTTTTCTTTTTCTAAATTAGTTTTTTTTCCCTTTTACATTCAAGAGTTTTGCTTCATTAACTCTTTGCACCCCAAGCAGTGTTTTGGTATTTGCTCTGTCACACATTTTGTTCCTCGACACAAACAATGTTTTGTTGTTGCTGGATAGAAGAGAGATGATTCATGTTTTCAGATGAACTTGTTAGTGGAAATGGAAAATCTGACTACTATGTAAGCCATTTCTGATGTCAAACAAAAAAGGTAAAAAATTTCTGAAATGTTAAAAATTTCTCATTTATTTTCTATTTGTTAAGAATGTCAACTTTTACATCATGTTACTATAAGAAATCACCAGGCCTCTAATAAAAAGTTTGTGTAATTATTAAAATTTTTAAAGGAAGCATTATTTGAAAAAAAAATAAATAAATTGTCTTAAACCTTGTTGAAGTCCTACCTTAATAGACATTACAGAAGAACTAGAAATTCTGAATTCTTAGTTGTAGTTGGCTGCAGTGAAATATAAATTTATAGCGCTCATTATTGCTTTACTAGATGGAGTAAAAAGTAAGTTGGAGTTGTAGTAAGCAGGATGTAACAGTGCAGTTTTTTTTTCTTAAGTTTAAGCAGGTCTCCATTTAGGACAATAGTCTGGGTATTGGGAGGTTTGAACTACAATCCTCAGTAATTGTCTCGTCTCAAGATCTTTAAAGATAACAT
This sequence comes from Xiphophorus hellerii, assembly GCF_003331165.1. Taxonomy (NCBI): domain Eukaryota; kingdom Metazoa; phylum Chordata; class Actinopteri; order Cyprinodontiformes; family Poeciliidae; genus Xiphophorus; species Xiphophorus hellerii. The sequence goes on from NC_045680.1 coordinate 7,298,024, forward strand.
AGCATTTATTTCCCATTGGCTACTCATCTTCAGAATGTCCCCTGTTAGGTTATCTTTGTAACACAAAACATTTTTGTTCATACAATTTCCTTAGTAAACTGTCTTTAAACATAAGTAAAACTAAACTTGTGCTATTTGGAAACTACAATTAAAAACAAGGATGTAAAGGTTCAAATAGATAGGATTTTAATTGAAAAAGTTAACAAAATTAAAGTTGTTTGGGTGGTAATAGACAATCAGTTAAACTTGAAAAAGTATATTAAGCATTTAAAATCTAAACTGTCAAGAAATATTTCAATCCTCAATAAAGCAAAACATTTTCTGGATCATAATACACTCCATACTGCTTACTCTGCATTAATCTTACAAAACTCAACTTACTGTTTAGATGGTTAATGTAACAACTACATTACTTCACTGCTGCTGTTGATCATACTATATATAAGAAAAGAGTGCTACGCATTATTCACAAGGTTAGATATCCGCATCACACCAACTCACTTTTCTTGCAGGCCACATTACTTAGGTTTACAGTTTTGTTTAAATTTCACACAGTACAAGTCATGTTTTGTGCAGGACACAACACATGACCAGATAATATATGGAAAATATTTAAGGTTTGAGAAGGAGGATATAATTTTATGAGTAACTTAAATTTTAAAACACTACAGCACATACCATAAAGAGAACCTTTCGTGTATTTATATATGAATTTCAGCTGTGGGATAGTTTAAATGTGAAGCTATAGCAGTGCGAAAACTTAAAATAACTTAAAGCAAAGTATAAAGAAATGGTCTTTGATCAATGTACACTGGGAATGAAGACATGCATTGATTATTAACAGGTTTATATAAAATGTATGGATGGCCATAAATTGATTTTTCTTTGTTTGGATTTAAGAGTTTTACTGAATTTGCAATATAATTCAGTGGTTATTTACTGTTATTTTAACTGTCTGGGATTTTGTTTGAGTAAAGAACAAAATCTTTACTCAAACAAAGATTGAGTAAAGATTTCGATATGAATCGACCAGTTTCGATTCATATTGAAACTGACTGACCAAAAAAAACTTAAAAGGAAAAGGGAGTGGAATTATATAAGAGTTTACTCGACCCACTCCTTTTTGGACACAGAACTGATGAATACAGGCAGAGGGGCCAAAATATTTATTTATGCTTATTTGTTTTCTCTAGCTATATTTATTTTGTTGATTCCTCTTTGTTGTCTTGCTATCTGATTGTTTCGTTTCTTGAAATTGGTCTGAAACTAAATAAACAAATGGAAAAACTGACCTCAAAATATTATCAGTAGGCTAACATTAACAGTTCACAATAGCACATTTTTACATCTTTAAAACCCCTACTGAAACTGGCAGCGTGAACTGAGTGGACTTTAATATTATCACAGCTTGTTTGTAATGTTAGCTTTGCTTCCTAGCTTGTACTGGCAAAGATGTGCAACATGTCTAACATTCAACTTCTCTTAAGCAATCGTGGAGAAATAACGATTTTCACTTTACACTTTGAGGTCAAGTTATCGCTGTTGTATGATTAGAACAAATAAAAAATGTGCTTAAAACATTTTTTTAATCTTGTTTTTATAAAACACATTATTGGGAGACCTAAGCAGGGATACTGACTCGACACCATCTGTGATTTCTTGTAGGTCCAAAGTATGTGACTTTTAAAACAGGGCAGAATATTATTGTTATTGTTGCTCTGTCATAATGTTGGGAGCATTACACACTGATCAAACTTTTTAGGACAGCTATCTCTGGTAATGTGTAGCAAATGACTGTTTCACAATACATTTTCTTAAATTGATGGATTCTCTTCCAGGAAGAAAAATAAGAACTTTAGTTTAATTCCCTTTGGAATGTGTCCTGGTGTTCAGATGTAAATTGACAGCACACTGTGGTAGGGATCAGAGTGATAATGGTACTCAAAGTACTGACCTCCATGTGGCTGTAGAATAGCCTGTGCTGTCTTTGGCATTTCAGGGTATTAAAACTGCATGAGGACAGTGATAGAAATTTTAAGTGGTTTGACTTTTTTTTAGTTTACAGTTAAACTGGAATCAGGCTGATGGTTACATTGAACTAAAGCCTCTGATTACATTGAAGATTATGTGATGAGATGAAGAAAGAGAGTAATTCTTATGCAATTTCTATGAAATCTGCTTTGATATTTTTAAATAATCGCTTTAATTGGGGTTTCTAATGCATTTCATCCAATCCCTTATCTATGTAAGGGTAATTCTCTTGATTCTACCCAACCTTACCAGTTTTTATTAAAATAGTAATTTTAATACTTGAATTTTTAAAACCATCCTATTTAAATCCCGTATATATTCTAAAAAAACACATTCATGGCTCTGTGCTATTATTTTAGTACTGAGGCATCAGGGTCCTTTTCATACGAGGACAAAGCAGGAAAAAAGTATCGTAGGCACAAAAGCTATATGCTCTGCTTTCTGCTGCGCTGTTTGTGTGGAGGTGTCAGAACAGTCATAATGAAGCTCTGCAGGAGAAGTGTGCGCTTTTTTGTCAAATGAATGTTGCTTTTAATGGAACAAGCTATATTGCATCTTCAGGGGAAAATCTTTTTTCCCCCCACAGGTGTAAAATGAATCGCAGGCAGAAAAAAGTTTATGTGTGACATTGATCCAAGTGAAATAAACTAATAGACATAGAGCAGATTGCAGAATGAAAACACAGATTCTCTTTGGCCCATATTGCATGCCCATATTCCATGACTTTGCATGTCCTGCTGATCCAACGCAGTAGTAAGACAGCTTCCTCTCTCTTGCTGTACACAGTTTACACTCTGAAGCCCGGATATGTGCAACATGAGTTTCTGAAAGCGTGGTATTTTTACATTCAGTTCTTACTGACCTATTAAAAACTCTTTCGTAAAAAAAACAAAACACACATGTGTGCTTAATACAAAGCATATTTAATACCTGTTTAAACATTTTTTAAAGGTAATTTAAATCTGACAAACAAGACTTAAACAGATGTAGATTTTAATTTACTGAATATGATTGCTGTTTATGCAACTTTTACTAACTCTTGCTTCTAATTACTCGTATTATCATTCTTACTAAAGAACACAAAATTACAATTTAATCCTCTATCTAACATCAAATTAAAAAAAATATTTGGACTAAGCCAGTAAGATATAACCTACACAGAAACTGCAAGGGATCAAAAGAGATTTCTTGAACATTAGTCTTACTTTGCTGGTATAACACACATTACAAATAGAGGCAGAACTGAAGAAATATGTAGATCCTCAGCCATAAAAGTCGCCTCCCCCTCTATGACATTGTTAGATCAAGGAATGATGTTAGAACTTGCATGGGTTTTGATCTCAAGATTGAAGCATGCAGCCCTGACTTATGTCATCACTTTGCTGGCTTCAGTGATGATCCATATTTTATATTACGATGGGCACCATAAATCAGACTTAATTAGATGGATTTATGCATACACTCAGAAGTGAAGGATATGTCCTTAAAAATAGGTTCATGTTTTACAGGATGGAAGATCTCTTTATAAGGGCAACATGGTTCCTTAATAGATGGGACATATATCTCATTACTGTGATTTCTGGGAGTGTAAAACTGGCCCTACGTAGTTTGTATTCTAAAATATTTGATTCGACTTAATATGCGCTGTCCACTATAGGCAAAACACAAGTATGTATTCAAAACAAGAAAGTGGGTTATGTTTGTGCTTGAATTTGGTTTCTGTTCAAAAATAATAAGCTCTGTTACCCATGTATTCACCTACTGCTCTGGTTCTGTTGCAGGCCATTTGGGTATTGGCTCAGCTACATCCTGTCCATCATGTACTGCAGTGAAAACAACCACCTGGGTTCCTACATGGAGGAGACCCGAAGCTGCTCCTGCCCGTACGAGCATCCCCCCTGCCAGAGTGTGATCCCATGCACAGTAGGGGAGGGCTCCTCGTGCGCATCCTGCTCCTATGAAAATCGCTCCCGCTGTGCCACATGTAATCAGGGCTACATGCTGAGCCAGGGCGTGTGCCGCAACGAAGTGCCAGACTCCACTGACCATTACATCGGCTTTGAGACTGACCTGCAGGACATGGAGTTGCGCTACCTGCTGCAGAAAAGAGACAACAGAATCAGCATTCATGGGATCTTCGTCAGCAATGATGTCAGGCTGAATAACTGGTTTGACCCATCATGGAGAAAGAGGATGTTGCTGACTCTAAAAAGTAATAAATACAAATCAAACCATGTCCACATGCTCCTGGGCATGTCTCTGCAGATTTGCCTTACCAAGAACAGCACACTTGACCCCATGCTCTCTGTCTACATCAATCCTTTTGGGGGGAGTCACTCAGAGAGTTGGATCATGCCCATTGACCAGAACAACTACCCAGACTGGGAAAGGACTAAATTAGATCTTCCCTATGACTGTTACAACTGGACTTTGACTTTAGGCAATAAATGGAAAACATTTTTTGAGACTGTTCACTTCTACCTACGGAGCCGCATCAGAGGGCCTTCAGGCAATGGAAATGGAAGTGTATATTTTGAACCACTGGAATACCTGGAACCGGGCCAAAATCTGGGCTACATGAAGATCAACAGCATCCAGGTCTATGGCTACAGCATGCACTTTGACCCAGAAGCAATCCAGGACTTAATTTTACAGCTGGACTACCCGTATACTCAGGGATCGCAGGACTCGGCCCTGCTGCAGCTGCTGGAGATCCGGGATCGGGTCAACAGGCTTTCCCCACCTGGAGCTCAGCCTCTGGATCTATTTTCTTGTCTGTTGCGGCACCGGCTCAAATTGTCCACAACAGATGTTACCAGAATCCAGGCAGCATTGCAGACTTTCAGTGCCAAGCAGCCAAACTCCATTGAATATGAAACAACCAAATTATGTAGCTAGTAAGTTGGCTGGTGGCCAGATGCACAGATGGAGCAGTTATCACACAGGCCTATCAATAGCGAGGAGCAATTCTAAAGCAGTGCAATGGACATTTTGGTGGACTTTGTAATTGACATGACTCTCAACTCCACGTCTGAGATTCTCATATCAACTTTTCCTATAAATTTGTATAACATCTTAGAAGTGAATAGGTTTTCACCATACATGCCTCATTACTCTTTATGAAAAGGTTTTGCCATTCATGTTATGAATTCAAAGCTTCGTTGTCATATTTTACCAATGTGCTAAAATTTGTAGATTGTAGAAACCTGATTCACTTGCACACATAAAACAGAAACATTATGCTGTCAAAGAATAATCCGACCAGTCTTATTATTTTACAAAAATAATCTCAATACCAGCGTGGTTTAATTTGGCATTGCATTGATTTGTTATTTATTTTGGTGTTTCTCTCATCACAAAAATAGTAGTTTTCATTTTATTATGCATCGATGGGGCATGTCTTTTTACTTGTTTTTTTTTTTTAAACTTTCCAAACAAGCATCGTCACTTTTTTTCTAGTCTACAACACATTTTTGTAAGAAAATGCTAAATAGATGCTGTATCATGCAGATTTCTTGAAAGATACAATATAACAGGTTCACAATGTGTTACAATATAACAGGTTCACAATGTGTTACATGTGCTTTTATTTTTATAATGCTGTTGTTTGTGAAGCAAATGATATGACAACATTGTCTATAAAATGTACAGTAAAATTTGTTAATACACTAAATAAAATACATTTTTATGTGTGGTCTATATCAATTTTGCGTGTTTTAAAAACTGGCTTTTGCTCCATATTGTTAAAAAGAGTGGAGATAAGAAGCATGTACATAAAATCAGGCCAAGTTTTTGCAAAAACAATAAATTTGACTTTGACTTCACTTTGCCATGTACAGACATTTCAAATATGCAACTCACACAGTACTGAATGTCCTAACTTGAGGTTTTTAAATAGTGTTTTTAGAGGTCGGAAAGATTATAGAACAATTGACTTTTAGTCTTAAAACCAAAAAGTAAATTGTTTGTTGTAAAATCATCCCAACCTTTGCTGAGGAGCTGGAAGCGGTGGCTGGGGAGAGGGAAATGTACACGTCTGCTGAAACTGTTGCCCCTGTGACCTGGTTCCAGATAAGCAGATGACAAGTAAGAGTACAACTGATTTTTAATATGCAGAATAGAATGCAAACGTTTGAACTTATTAAATTCCTAAAACCCACACAGAAGAAAAATATATTTTCACTCAAATATAAACATATTTGCGAGAAATATGTTTCACTCAAATATGAGTGAAGGATATTCACTCGTAACACTTGAGTGAATGCTAACACTTGTATTGTAGCCTTGAACAAGATCATGTCATATTTCTGGATGTATTTGACCACTTTTTTTGGCAGAATTACTAAAGCTGATTTAGATTTTCTATAACAATAAACTTATTTACCCAATTCTTGTTTTTTTAAATAAACAAAGCTTTAAATCTAAACCTTTAAAAACCTAAAACATAATGTGATTTCATGAGTGTATGTAAGATTTTTATCAGCAATATAAAGTCCCACACAAAGTATATTTTTAAGATATGATTCATAAGTTCACTCTGTACATTTATCAAAAACTTTCAATGCCTCTCTCTTTATAGCAACTCTTCAAGTACATCACACAAAAATAAAAATGAGTAAATGTGAAACAGAAAAATAAAATATTAAGAAAGAGTTAATAAAAACTAACAGAAAAGGGAAATGGCAGAAGGAATTGCATTTAGAGACTGTACAACTCCTTATAATTGTTAAGTGAAATGTCTAATGAATGTATGTCAGATAGCTTAAGTTTTTTGTGAAGGAGAAAAACATAATAACAAATTAGATAATAGCAAACTGCAGCTAATATGTAGTACCAGAGATTGAAGCAGTAAATTTGGTGCTCTGTTGTAACAAAACATTGCTGGGTTTTAGATGTCTAAGCTTCAAATTTTTGTTGATGGCTGCTTGGGGGCAGCGGGGAAGACACAAGGATCAAAGCCTTTTATCTCAGGTGTGTCTCACAGTGGTTTGTACTCTGTTGTAATTTGTAGAGGTTTATGTCTTATTCTAAGCCATGAAATAAAAGCATTACTTTTTGTCTCCAGGTGCTTTGTGCTACAAGTATTATGCTCTTCACAAAACCATTTGCAGGGACCTCTCTGATGTTTAAACATTTCATAGTAGAAAAGCAGTCAATGTGGAAAAGCTGGTTCAGAAACTGAGTTTGCCCAGAAAATTACAGATTATAGGCTCCGAAGGCAGTGAAGCTTCACTCTAAAAGTTTTCTGAAAAATATTAATGGCTTCTTTATGTTAAAATAGTGGACGGATAATAATAAAATTGCAAAAGGACTAAAAGAAACTTTAAAACAATGTTTTAGCAAGTGTCATAACTAACATTACTGCAACCTCAAAAGCCATTTGAGATCGACTATTGTATTATGACCAATCTACAAAATGCAGTTGCAGTGAAGCATTGTAAGATTTAGTCCTCTAATGGAATCTTCAATCTTTTCAGGAAAACAAACTAATTTGGCAGTGAAATCAGATTGTTTCTTTTCCGTCCTCATATCCGAGTTAATCCCCTGTAACACAGTGACACTGCAATTACACTGTAGCACCAGGGGGTTTCCCCCTTCCGACATCTAATGGAATACAACATATGCTCCACCATGCCTTACAATGTCTAGTATTGTGCTATTGTTTATTTATTTTTCTATGCTGACTTAGTGAAAATTAGTCAAGCATTATAGCTATAAAAAGTAACATCTGGATGAGTTGTTTTGCTCTATTTGAAAGACTAGGGAAAGTAACTTCTTTTTTGTCAAAAGAAAGAAATGATCATTTTGATCTACACTGTGGACCAAAATGAAAACAGGGAAATAAGCATGAAGTGATTTTTTTCTAGTTTAGCTCACTAACCTCCATACTATCTTAACCCAAAATTACACATAACCCTGGCAGATTCTGGTTTTAAATTGTGTCATTAGTCTAAGAATCTTACTTCTTTCAAAAGATAATAAAGCAATGTAGAAGCTGTATTAGTTTAAAAATATATTTTTCATTAAATGATATTTCAATAATTATTTACACACTTCAGAATATCTGAGGATAAATCTTGGAATTCGAGTAAACAAAATCCTTCTTATAGTTGAACACAAATGTTGTGTATGTTTCCACTGGAGTTTTTACCCTTCATTTTTGGTAATAGGTTCCAAATTTGTGGTTGGAAGGGCTCCCCGTCAACACCCCAACTTATATTTAATGTAATCAAAGCATATAGACATGGCAAAGTTGTCAAACTTCAAAGCAAGCAAAGTCAGTTTAAAAGACTAAAATGACATTTTTACCCATAACTACTTCTATGGTGTACAGAGAATGGTCCTAAAAAAGTTATAAGCATCTAATAAGCACATACTGTAGGTACCTGATCATACCTGAGTATTGTTGCTGATCCTGTCCACCACCTTTATGGCCACTGTATAATCATACTGTCATGACTAAGATACAGCAACTTGTCTCAAAGCTCAAATAATCTTAAGCATTTAACACTAATGATGTCCAATCTTAAAGCTCATAACAATTCTAATAACCTGCATAAAAATATATAAGTATTATCCAACTATATTGTGCTTAATTACAATCATTCCATTGGTTTGTGACCGTCTTAAAAATTTTTGATTATTTTATACCTTCACAGGACAAATGTACCGTCATCCATCCCAACAAGTGGAGCAACTGACTGAACAGTCAGATCCTGAACTAAATAATTTTTCTACAATAATACAATACAAAATATGGTACACAGAATACATGCTTATTTTGAAATGCATTAGTAGTATTATAAGTATATCTCCACCAGTTAGGCTTGCCTTTCCTCCCCATTGTTCTGTTGTTTTACCCTAACGTAGCTTAAAATGGAGAACAAATAGTATGGCTCTTTTGAATATGTACTTCATAGGTCAGCACACAAGCTGCAATCAAATAAAATACTCAAAGTGACCTCTGAAGTTGCAGCTCTTACTTCAGCAGAAAGAAAGCATTTTTCATAATGCTGAAAATGTGACACTAAAACATAATGTTAGAGGATAAAAGGGAAAGAGCACAGTCTGCGCGGAATATAGTGGGTGAAGGTGACAATATAATTATTATCTCAATGCCAGATTCGCAGAGAAAAGAATCCCCCTGAAAGTTGCAGTAGGCGGTGAGACATGATATCCCAGGCTGGCAGAGGCTGCTTGTGACTTTTAGAGAAACCCAAATGAAAAAGTGCAAGTTGTTCAGTTTACATTAACATTTTATATTAACTTTCAGAGACATCAAGGAGATTTTGAGGTCATTAACATTCATGTGACATACCTACACTGAACTTGAGATGAATGTTTTGAGAACAAATGTTTAGTGGTATAAATTATTTTTATGCACAGTATGCTTCCTTGCCAGAGGGCGTAAGTGAATCTAATTTAGCAGCAATAAAACTAAATTAATGGACTACAAGCATTGGAGCACATAAAGAACTAATTCCATCTGAAAGTAGCTTTAACAGAAAGAATATGTAATTGCAAAAGAGGTCTATAAAAATAGTGATTTGGTCGGCCAAATGCAAATGTGTTCTTACGTCTCTGCTCTGCTAACTTGTTCAGCCACGACACAAAAACATATGAGAAGCACGTTCTCTCAAATGGTCAGATTTTTTACAGCAGTCAAGAGAATACCCAAGTAGAGAGATGAAAACTTCCAAAGATGTAACTTATAAATGAGTTTTAGCCTGTTTAATTAATGTAAAAAAAATCAGATGGATTTGGTAAATTTAGATCAATATTATGCATAAGAATTTTAAACAATCTCTTGTATAGATCATAAAGGGCCTTGTGAGATCTTTGACAAAAATAAGCTGGATAACGTCGAAGACCTATCTATGACCGAGTCAGGCCTGCAGCATTATGTGTTTCACTGAGGATCCAATACCTGACTCCATTGTCTCTCTGCTGGTCTTTCTGACCATACAAGCAAAGATTTCAAGAGCAAAAGCAAAGGGGGTAGACTTTGCCCCCCCAAAGGGGGGTTCACTAGCAGTGCTTGTGAACAACAGAGGGTGTTTTGGCAACCTCTTACATACCACCATCAGCAGTTGTCAACACCACATGTATTGTAATCATCTCAGTTTTTGCTAAGGCCTGTAATACTGACTACTACAGAAGATCCTTCCTACCACAGCCATTGGCATCTACAACCACTTTGAATAAACTTGTGTAATATGAGCTACAGAAACATTTAATTTTCCTTTAGGATTAATTAAGTAATTTTGAATTTAATTAAATTTAAATCAGCAATTAACCTAAGCTCAATAGTGTTTACATACTTATCACAATAGGTTGTGGACTCCTTTCTGAGATAACAATGTGTTATGTGGAAGGAGAGTCAAGTCTTATTAACTTATATCATTCTTGCCTTTAAAGTATGCTTTCATTTTGACACCCATAACAGAAAGAAACAAAAACACTGCATCTACTGTAACCACAGCAGTGATGCCTTGTCTTGAGGAGCCTTGCCTATGCAGCTCTACAATTTTGTCATGTTTAAAGACAAAGTATTTCAACCTTTGTTATCAAAGGGTCATGGCCATGTCTATGTCTGACAGATGATGACTTTTTTAAGGCTAATGAGCTTAAACTGTTAAGTAGCTCATAAACATTTAACAGTTTAAGAACAGAGTTAAAATTTAATTTACTTTTTGCTTACTCTAAAGTTTTTGTCTTTCTGTACTGTTTCCCATTTGGAAGTGGCAAAGAACTTCCTTTTCGTGTTCAACATTGTGGTGCACCACCAGGTTACAGAAGCACTCATGGCCTAAATCACAGGGGGGTCGGAACCCCAGCTCAGAGTGTGGGAGTCAAGAACAGAAGAGAATAGATAGAAATTGACAAAAAGTTATGCCTTTGTTTCTTACCGTCTTCAATGTAGAGCCTTTAAAACCACAAAATAAAATCTAAATATTTGTCTATATAAACTCTCGTGCTTATTCCCCAGATATTAATTTCTTGTTTGTTCTCAGTTACCCAGGACATGTCAAAACTAAAAAAGGCTTAAAAATAAAGCAACTTAACTGTCATGAGGTGAAGTGGTAGGCGGTGAGGGAAACGCAGCAGACCCAAGGTTGAAGTGAAAATGATGAGTTTAATGGTGAGAATTATCCAAAAAATGACATGGTCCAAAGCACAATCCTAAACAGTCCAACTACCAGGCAGCACAGCTGAGCAAAGGCAAGGGGTCAACACCGGTAACAACTGGTGAAACGAATGGACGGAGAGACTCGCTAGAAAGCCGTGCGACAACAACACTGAATACACAGCTTAGACAAGGACCCGGCGAGGAACAAAGAACACAGGTGAGGTTAAATACACAGAGGGTAATCACGGAAACAAGACACACCTGGGAACAATTAAGGGGAGACAGGACAACAGGGAGACTCAGAGACACAGAAACTCAATATAAACACACAGAAAACTCAAATCTTGACAGTAACAAGTTATAATTTAAATAACAAATGACTTGTATTGGGAGCCATTTCAATAAATCAATGTTTATGAGGAATTTTATTAAGAGGAGTTACTCATTAAAGCTTTTGTATTTAAAACCTTAAATTTTTGTAAATGTGTAGCATAGATTAGATGCAGTCAGATCAATCTGCAGTCAGATTGAACAAAACTCGTATCTAAGCAAAATTTGAATTTTAGTTTTACTTCTCTGCAGGCTGCTTACTGAGAATAAAACATGTTTGATATGAATTATTAGTCATTTTTGGTCCTGCAGCTTGAGTGTGGTTTAAAAACTTTTTAAACCACATTTTACATTACATTTCAATGGAACCTCGCCGACCCCCCCAAAATTGCTCTTAAGAAATTTTCCTGTTTATGGTCCCCCCCAATAATGAGATGGAATTTATGCTTGTTAGAATAATTTTATTATCATTGCTACATTAGTAGTGTTACTAGGATTATCTATTGCTTAAGTGTGAACATGTGTTCACATGAGGACAGAGATGACCTCCTTTTAACCCTTAAAACATGTTCTTTGAAGATGGTCTTCTGAGAGTTTTCCCTAGTCGTAAACCTGTGTTTGTTTATACTCTGTGCCCCCTACTTAGCAATTCCTTAGTCGTAAAACCTTACCTTTGTTATGTGTTAGTTCCTGAGTGACTGCTGATCTTATCAGTACCAGCCCCCTTTCTTTTGTCTTGTGTTAATAAAAGGCAAGTTCTACTGCAGAGTTTCAGAACACATGGTGAGCTGTTCAGAGGAGCAGTTCGCTGTGTCTTCTCCTTTTGCAAAAGCTTGGTTGAAAACTCAAACGTTGTCTGTGGTTCTTTCTTTGTACTTTAGGTACACAATAATACCTATCAATGCCCTTGGAAGCACTGATCATGGCAGCACAGGAGCAGGCCTTATGCACCAGAGCAAAAGAAGCCCAGAGCTACCAGGCAAGATTCCAGGTGCAAGTTGTGCAAAGAGGTTCCAGGAACTGATTAGCTTGCATTCCCTAATAAGAGAATAGCATATTTGTTGTAAAGCTCCTCCAAGGTTTTTCTTTTTTTAAACATCGCTTTGGTGTCTGAATGAAGTACAGACTTGTTTTGTAGCACTAGTGACCCTTATTGACAGTAATCAGAAAGGAAATGGGGAGAAAGAGAGTGGTGTAAGGCATGCTGCAAAGCTCTTAAAGAATCAACACCAAAACAGCTGCATCGAGGACTTTACCCTGTGGATATGAGGTGGCCATTCGACTGCTGCACCAAGCAACACACCCAGAGTCCATTTCCAATTTTGACAAGAATATATGTATATTTGAGTGAGTCTGTTCATATATATCAATGTTTCCACATTTTTATGGGCTCTAGCTATGCATTAAAAACCTCGATAAGTATTGTTGATTTTGAAAAGCAATTTCAAATCAATTGCATTCAAAATTGATTTAAATGCAATTTTGAATGCAATTGCAATTGCATTCAATTGCATATGAATGCAAACTTTCCCAACTGTCACTGGGAATGTTACCCAATGAAAATTTCTCCAATGAAATTTTCATTGGGAGAAAGCTCCCAATGAAAGTCGAATATTGTTCTGTCCTTTTTAAAGAATGCCTCAATAGTTTACCTGTCAGCTTTCTATGGGGGAATTTTCTTTCATTCTATAAACTAGTGACTGCTGGCCTTTTAAGAAGAATGTCATGTTTAACTGAGAGGCAAGAACAACTGTGACATGATATGTTATAATGGATGTGTTTGCACTGATCCTTAGTGCAGTTTGCTTAGTGAATGCATAATAATAATAATAATAATAATAATAATAATAATAATAATAATAATAATACATTAAACTAAATGAAGCTTACACCACATATAGTACATGTCAGTGAGTGACAAAACCAGCCTTATGTTGTGTGTACTATTACTGATCTCACTGTTAACTCAAACAGTAAACCATGAGATAATAAAAATGGTGTTTCCAGTGTTGTGTCAGCATGAGGCTAAGTTGTAGTGTATGGAGCACTACAACTTAGCCTTTCTGCCTGCCTTCCAATATTGACTTCATAAATCGTTTTTACACAGACTTAACTATACTAAATACAAATATTACAACAAATACATGGGTAACATGTTTAATCTTTGCTCAAAATGTGTTTCTTTTTTTATGTTGTTCATGTAAAATGACCTTGAGAGTCTTGCTTGTAAATAAAATGTATTATTATTATTACTATTATTATTATTACTACTACTATTATTATTACTATTATTAATAAATGTAAGTTATCAATTGTATGCCTTTGATTGAACGTTGTATATTAAATAAAAGCATTAAACGTCTGTGACCTATGCACATAATTGTACTTAAACTTTCGACAGTACCTGTATGTAAGCCAAGGTATGTCTGTGAAAAACAACAAATTCCAATTAAGTCTTGAGCTAAAGACTAAAGATCTAGGAATATTATGAGCCTTCAAAAAAATGAAAAATGGGTTGTATAAGAAAGGTCATTTTGCTGATTGCTTAATTATAAAAAAAAATATCTCTTTTTTTGCCAGCTTCATTTGATTTCCTAATGTTTTCTCTTTTTTTAATATTTTGAAGTAAATCTGAACACAGACATTGTGGGATTTATATGTTTCTTTAAGTTGCTTGCAAATCCTTTCTAATCCAAAGCTTGTCGCTTTCTTTTTCTGCCTTCTTATTCAATGCCAGCATTGTGGTGGTGAAATTCTAGGCCTCCAGAGACTCAGTGCCAACCCAAAACACACCCACTTTTGACTAAACCAAATCGCTTTACTGTTTATGAAAATACCGCTTGTGATGTGTTCACAGTTTCTGTCTTCGTATTCAGACACATTACACAACCAGTCGTTCCATGCTTCTTTAAAAAATTGAGAGGAAAACAACAAATGCTGCTGTTCTGAAATTGCTTTGTATTTAATAAAAATGATAACAGATATCATGAAAGGCATATTTCACATCAAACTTTAAAGAGATTTGGAATCTTCAATGTGAAAATTGAGTTATTTTTGTTGCGAGGTTAAAAAAATATGTCAGCTGCAGCAAAACACTCTTAAGCCGTATAGTCCTTAATTCTACTCAAAGTCTCTTTTTGATCCCTTACTTAAGAGAACAGCCTGTGAGGTTTGAAAGAACAAAATTACGGTCACAAAATGATGCTAACCTATTTTTTTTAGACATCTTTCTGAACATCACAGTTTGCCCTTTTGCCCAGCCCAGTTAAGCATGCCAGGAAAAAAAGAAGAACTTTTTGTCCATTTTTATTCCAATTGCTTACGATAGCATGAGTGCAGTGGTTTCCTCTGGGGCCTAGAAATGCTCATTTGAAAAATCGCCCAGACGTGCATGGAGGTTGCCAACCTCAATTTTTGATGCAGTAGCTCATTTCATGTGTCTTCCTCACGAGTCACAGCCTGGCCCCACCAGAGGCCTGGTTACAGCAGACTGCCAATTATAAGGGCCTCCTGCTACACCTGCCTGCTGCTGCCCTGTGGATGAGTCTGCAGCCCTACTCTGGGCCAAATGGCCATCTAAGGTGATGTCCTGTTGAAGTTCAACTTTGAGCTGATGGAAATGCTGAAAGGGATTTCAGGGTTTTTTAATTTTCTAGATAAAATATGGAATTTTTTTCTTTTTTTGAGAATCATCAAGTAATATTTCAAATTAAATTTAAATTTGAAATTAATTTAATACTGTGCGTATGCTTGGAAAGCACCATTTGGCTTTTGTAAATATAAAATAATATTATCTCCAATTAAAAATGTACATTTTTGGAATGTTATTTGGCACCACTGGCCAAATTTAAAGCTGAATGCATTGTCACCATATAAATAGCAAGAAAAAACATTACATATTATGGTTAAAGAATTGTTTAACTGAAGTGGTGGTTTTGGTTTATGTTTGATCATCTTCTTGTGGTTTATCTACATTCTGTAGGTATTGCTTTATTTAGTTCTTTTCTGTTAACTGTTGTTACTAAGGTTTTGACATATTTGTTCATTCCTTTGTCTCTTAGTTTAATCTTGTGTTCTGTTTCTTGTATATTTGAATGTATTTTTCTTTGAATATTGTCAGGCTTTTTCTATTTGGTTCCCAGATCCTTTGAATCTTAATTCAGCTCATTCTGTTAATTAGTTTCCTCCCTCAGTTTCTCTGCCTTCTCCTTGCCACAGCTGTACTAAATTATCTCTCATTAGTTCATCTGGTTCTTCTATGACTTTTTACCTGTGGGACTCTCCAGAACCTAGCTGATGGATCAAGCTGCAGAAGAAGGAATTTAGGAAAGGACCCTGTCATTTCCCCTGCTGTTGGACAAAATGTAGCTGGAGGCAGCTTTCAGTGGATTTGAGTTTGTGTTGGATGCTTTTTTAGTTGGCCCAAGGAGCTTCCTGTGGTTGCATTGAGGATTGTGCTTTCATTATCATCCCAATCCCCAAGAAATGTACCATCATAGAGTTAAATGACTACAAGTCTGTCATCCTGATATCTGTGGCCATAAATTCGTATTATGTTTATGGATACTTCTGCTTGGACTTACAATTTTTTAACAGGACGACTGGTGCAGCTGGTGGTTACTGATACCTGTCTTTGCTCTCAAGTATCACAAAATCGGTCTTGCAAGCAGCTGGAATAAAAGTACACGTGTGTTTAACCAAAATGTGCTTTAAGTTACTTATACATGATGTCGATCATGTATAAGCATAATGATCATGATCCAGATTTACCCTCAGTGCTAGGGCAGAACAAAAAAAGAAAATCTCCCCTTTTTCTGGCTTGTAGTGACTGTAGTTCACACTCTCTGAATTACAGCATGGAGTATAATCTATTTTCTTTAAAAAATTCCTGTTTCTTTCAAAATGTTTAATTACTCCAAAGAGTAAATCACTTAAGCTCTTTTGGATTCCCTAAATCTTAACTTATTCTTAAGATTTTTTGGGAAAAAAATAGGTGTCTCTAAGTAAGGGCACTTGTTTGTCCTCTGAAAAAGAAGCAAAGGTAACTTAATGTAGATAATCCTTAATCAGTCTTTCACCACTGTAAAACATATTGTCTATTGTAATCAGATCATCAATAACATATGTTAGAGCTAGGTCCTTGGGAACCGAGCAAAACTGGAGAAGTTGTGTTTATTTCAAGCGTAGCTGATCTAAATCGCACAGTTCTAATAGTTTCAAAAGCTTATAAATTGTTCAAACCTATGATTTTGCAGCAAGATAAAAATTGCATAAAGAACCGATATATTCCCAGAACATATTGAAGAGTGTATCATTTCTTGAACCATAGGATGATGCTTGAAATATTTATGGATTAATATCCCTGTAAATCTACTGTATGGATTTTTCTGTCTATATTTTAATAATTTTTACATGCAGTAAATACCAGCAGCCTAAAGAATGCTGTTAAAAAATTTCTTAGACTGCTCATGACTTCTACAGAGTCTGTCAACATCTCCAAACAATATGAATTCATGCTGTTTGTCATATAACCCTAGACCTTTCCTCGAGGGTGTTTTGCCATTTATGACAGGATTTCTTCTCTCCATCTAAAGCTCCATTTCTCTTGCACTTTCTATTTCTTTAATATATGTCCTGACTTGCGGGCACTTTCTCATTATTCCTATCCTGATATCTGCCACTGTTAATGAGTGGAGGGACTGGAAGTGCAGGTTTTGAGCATTTGGATTAATGTGGGTGCTGCACCAGGGAAGTTTGGGAATAATGCACGCTCTCACAGTTCATTACAGTGGATATATGACATTTTAAGGCTGTGAGACGCCAGGCTAATGATGTTCTCTGGTAAACACTGGAGACTGCCAGCCACTGCACCTGAGAACGTTCCTCTAATAGCAGCAATGTCAGTATGGTGACAGGTCCACTTCCTCTTCAATGACTGTACCTGTGCTATTTTTTTTTCTTTTTGGTACAGCATCTTGCATTAAAATTCACTTTGCCTCACAAGATTTGCAGTCAGTTGCTTTAAAATGTTACCATTTAGTTATCAGCATGATAGGGAGGTGAAAACATTGGACACTGTGTTCCAAGTTAAAGGACATATATTTACTTCATTTGTAAGTTGTCTTGACCAGTGTGCAAATGTTGAAGCCATTAGATCTATCAAGAATGATTAATTACATTGACTTTTATTAATTTGTTCATTTAAACCAATGATAAAAATCATCTGACAATGCTATTTTAGTTTCTTCTAAATTAAAGAATGTAGTAAGTGAATTGAATGAAGTTTCTATGTTTTACTATGTAGTGGCAAAGTGTGCTCGGACTGTAAACAGGTGCACTATGTCATCTTGCAGTGTGACATTGTAAATATGTCACATATGTAAATCTATAGACATTTTTTAAAAAATTTTTTAAAGAGCACTACTCAATGAGTGGCATGCCCAGTTCATCATGCAGATCAACCATTATTAAACAGGGTTGAACAAAATCAACTTTGGTATTACCAAAATCACAAAGGAATATTTATCCTTTCAACAAGAAAAATAATTACATTCGACATCTTTCACAGCGTCAACGTATTTAGAAGCTGTCACAGCATCCAAAAAGATTTATGTCACATTGCTTACCAATATATAAGTCAGTACCTTATCCTTAATTTGACTCTTGATTTAAACGTAAAAACTTAAATAATTTATTGTACATACACTCACTCTTTTCTCTAACCGTTTCGTCATCTCCAGTGTACCAGCAAGCAGTGAACCGGGATCTGGTTACACATCCATCCAGTGATGGGCATGTGGGTCTTTGAAGGAAATTGAATATTCACAATCAGTTTAAAAAGGCAGCTTAAATTATACATTTTTTAAAATAGAATTTTTTTTCTCAAAACAAGCCATTTTATCCCTAACAGCTTTATATCAATCGTTTTTGTGGGTGAAGTTAAAGAAAGTTTAATAATCTGCATTAAGAAAAAACCCATAGTATGTTCTTAGAAAGAAAATGTGTATATTGTGGAAAAAAAAAGAAATATATACTGTATACTGTACTGTACTGTATATATATATATATATTGTCAAGAAAACTGGCATAGGGTGTGAGATCTTTCCGGGTGCATGCAGAAAAGGTACATAGAGGCCTGAGAAAAAATAAGTAATCTTGTAGTTTGATTAAAAGTTGATTAAGTTGAATATGAATGAATATAATTAGTAAAATGACTACACATAATCACATAATAACCTTCTGAAATGTATTGCTGAACTATGATCTGTAATAATTCCTGTAATGATTTAACTATGGAATGATTATGGTAAATGATTTATGGTTGATGAATTATAATAAGTAAGACATGTGATCAATTATTAACTGAGGATTAAAACTTGTGATAATTTGAAGTCAATGTTCAAATGGGTTTAATACAGGTTGAATGTGTTTAATGATTGTAACAGATGGAAAAGTGAGTTAGAGAAAGAAGAGGAACTTATGGGTGAGGTCCTGATAACAGGAAATGTCGCAAGCAGTTCTGAACAGATGGCCAAGGCGCACAGGATGGGTGGTGCGGTGAGTTTGGCTGAGGCAACGGGGAATGGGGAAGTACGGGAACTTCCACTACGGTCAGCAAAAACAGGTGGGGAAATGTGGGGACTTTTCCATGAGAGACAGCAGATGTGAAGAAAGTCACGTAGACCAAACCTCCCCATACACACACATGGTGGAGAAATGTATAAAAACGGGCTGAAAAGAGGAACCAGTTGTTCCCAGTCCGGCGGTGCAGAAGAAGAGACAACCTGCAGGAGCAGATTGAGCTACGGACCGCACTTCAGAACCACGGGGGAGCTCGGACTTCACACCGCTAAGAAAGGACTGGGTCCCATCGCCCCATCTCTGGTTCTTTATTCGACCGTTGGTCTCGTCTCAACCCAGCAATTTCAAACTCTGCAACAAGACTTGGAGGAAGGACAAAGGTCCCTCAGGGATGAGGAACTGGGTTTTGCAAAAGGATTCGGACCCGTTCTGCTTTGTTCCTTTCTAAGGAGGGTTTTTCCACACAAGGCAAAGACCTCAACCAAGGATGCTAGAAATTACTGTTGCCAAAAGATCCACCATCGTCTGGGTATGAGTTGAATCTGCTCATTTAAATTCCATTTCAGAAAGTGCGACTTGAGTTAGGGAAAGGAGACAGGGTAGTAGGATTGTACATGTAAATTTTATTACACTGTTTTGAACTATATACGATTGATTATTGATTTGTATGTTGCATATCCCTGCTTAAGCTTGCTTAATAAATTTATACTACAAAATTCTAATGAGGTTGGTGGACATTGGAATTAATAGAGTCATTTAATCTTTGTCCAGTTCTTTTAATTAAGGTAAAACCAATATACATGATTCCAGTAAATAGGAGGCTTCATAATTTCCTTTGGTGAGATTAAATAATGACCCGGGGACTTACATCTAAGTCACTAAACATAATCTAGCCGGTTCCAAGTGCAAGTTATGATTTAGAAAGTGAGCTACCGTTAACAGAAGTGGTTATGGGAATTATGCAGCTGCGAGGGCTACTCAGCTGATTGTTTCTTGACTGTAAAGGGTCATAACTTCTGGATTGAAGGTAGTTAGAGCTAGACGAATCACTTTCGCCACCAGTTTAAATAGATTATCTCTTATAGAGTACTTTTAGGGTAATACCCAGGTCTCAGAGATTTTCCGGACCTGTTAGACGGAGAACTGGTCAGTAGGCAGCCCTGGGAAGTAGTGAGGAGTGGGCGGGGCTGACTATTGCAGGATAACCTTCAATATATATATATATATATATATATATATATATATATATATATATATATATATATATATATATATATATATATACATATATGTATATATATATATACAGTACAGACCAAAAGTTTGGACACACCTTCTCATTGAATTCATTGAGAAAGTGTGTCCAAACTTTTGGTCTGTATTGAGTACAGACCAAAAGTTTGGACACACAGTTGTGTCCAAACTTTTGCTCTGTACTGTATATATATACAGTTTTTATAAGTGTCATATGCATTAACAATATTTTTGTAATACTGGTAGCATAGAAACAAGATCATCACTTGGAAAACACTTGTTTTTTTGTTTGGATTGCTTTGGCAGAACCAAAAATCCTCTTCTGAACCATTAAATATAACAATTTCAGCAATGCACTAACAGCAAGCAACACACAACTATAAACATCAACCAAGGAGCAACAAGCAAGAAGTAACCAAGAAAAAGGGAGTGCAACGTGACCATCCTCATCCTCTCTCCCATCTGCTGCCATGAGATGCAAAGGAAACAGAGAGCTATGAGAATGTGCTCTGTGTGTTTGAACATCCACCTATTTCTTGTGTTTTATTTGCCGATTAAATAAATATAAATTTAAATTAAACTGAATAACATGCAGAGCACTGTCACCAAGAAAAGTTATAAAAACACATCGAAAGCACAGCTCTCACAAACTGAAACTCAAGTCTAATCATTCATGGTAAAGAGCTTATCAAAAGAATCAGATCATTTGTGAACTTCACATCACTACTTCCATCACTATCCATTAAATTTGCTCAGAAGATATAAACAGTGGAACAACTGTTAATAAATTACTTCATCAAACAGTAATTTGTTGCTTAAAGTCCAGAATTGCATCAGAAAATGTCTTCAGTTAAGAAGCCAGCATTACTGTCTTCTCTGAATTCATACTTTATACAGTTTCAATCAAGCTTTGACCACACTGTACTTCTCACAAGAGCCCCCTGTGGCTCAGTAACCTTGTAATTTTAGAGATCATCAGAAGGCTACATTTTATGCAATAACTGAATTACTCAAGCTAAAACGTCATCATTTACAACAATATTTGAAATGGTGAAAGTCACAGCTCTAACAAGCTCTTTACCTTGTTGTTTCATAATAAAAGTAAAAAAAAAACATTTTAAAAGACAGACTTTGTCAAAACAGTCAAACACCTTCCTGTTCTCATTCGGAATAAATGAAATATGAGTAAATATTCTCAATCATTATGCCAAACTTCTTAGAAAACAACAATGACAGTTTTATTTGACAATGGAGGACGTAAAGGTTGAGTTTTTGATGGACTCAAACTCATTGCCAACCCAAACACAATGAATCCACTTCTAATTAGCTCATTATTGTGGTATACATGCAAAGCTATCTGTCTTATAGCATTTTATTCTAATGTTTTTTTCACATCTAAAAAACATTTAGAAAATAACATTTTTAATCTAAAACATCTTCACAGCACAACTATGCTGCGGCTTTAGAAGAGACATGGTAATATTAAAGCTGGAAGGATCTGCTCTCTCAAAAAATACAAAGAGACAGACAGGATGGGAGCATGGCCAGAGAAACACACATGTGCAGTCTTCATGAGAGAGTCCTACCAGGGAGCCAGACATGTGCAGTCGTCATGGGACAAAAGTCGACCAATCAGCAATGTGCTAATACTCATACAGAAAATCTGTGAAAAATATTGTTCTCGGAAAGCATGTGAGTGTTCGACAAAGTCACGCCAACAGCAAGAATGGGTGAACGGCTCCTTTGATAAATCTAAATCTGGTGTAACTAAGTAAAGTTATTGATCATCTTGTTCACAAAAAAACTACTGGGATTTTAAATCAGGCAATTTTGGTGGCCACACTATAAACCTTATACAAACATGACTATTTGAGATGTTTCCTGAAAAACACATTCAAAGGTGTATAGCCATTTAACTGAAATATTGAGTAGTGACCTGTTAGAGGGTTAAGGAGCCATGTCAGCTGGGTTTGTCCATGTTTATTTGATACTTAGTAATATGTAAACTTTTGCAGAAGTTTTCAAAAATTCTCTCTCAGTATGACAATCAGCAAACAGAAATAATATTTGGTAATCCTAATTAACCCAAATCAGCAAAGTAAGATTTATTGTTGACAATGACGAAAAAAATATCTTTCTGTTTTCATACAGTGTATTGAAGTATCCATATTAAAGCATTTGCAAAGACTAGACAATGCCTCTGCACTAAAAGTTTGATGAATGCACATTCTGCAGCATAACACATAATTTGTTTAATGAGCTAAAAGTGACTGATCTTGATAGTACTCTTTTTTTAATGTGGTACCATTTCGCTGTTTTCAGAATATAGTGTTTGCTTTTTTGTTTAAGGATTTGATGGGGAAGAAAGTTAGCAATTAAAACATATGACAATAAAACAACAATAAAAAAACAAAACATAATTTATCATCAGATGTTAACACTTTGATAGAAATGCTTGAACTTTTCTAGAACTTGGCACTCATATCTTGGGTACTCATAATGGCTGTGACATGAGGACAGAGTAGTAGATACAGTTCCTCTGACACATCTCAATGAAACTTTCAGTGCTTCTGTAAATGTGCATCAGAGGATCTATCCCTAAGTGTGATGCTTACAGATTTCTATAAAAGCAAAAATGTGATGAACAGCAAAACAAGATAAATTAGCTACAAACACTACAATCTATGACCAGATGAAATATATGTGTTGTTGTGCTTTACAAACCTGGAATGAATCCTGTAACACACATTCCTTCAGCACAAAGTTAAGTGTAGATCTTTTGGTTTGTTACATCTTGTGTGTTTTGTTCACATTTGAAGGTTGTCCAGACTGTGGATAACAGTTTTAATAAAAAAGTCTATAAGACAATTATACTTGAATCATATAGCCTCAGTTGGATAAACAAAAAAGGACACAACACAGCCCAACTGAGTCAGATTTGAGATTCAAATTTAGTTCAAAGATCAAAGATTGTTACTTTTTGTTTTAAAAATGAGCACACATTTATCAATCTTTGGTCAGGACACATTTTATATCAACAACAAAGGTCCTGTTTATCAGCAATAAAGGAAAAAGCTTTTTTTGAGGTCACTTATCATAGGTTTATACATCGCTGTTCAGTTGAAGAGGTGCTCTGCAGTCAAGGCAATTTGCAGCATTTTCTTTCAATTTGCTACCTTTTATTCATGAAACGGTACTTTCATTTTGTGCAATGAGCTATAAAGATAAGGCCCACAAAGGGGAGGTTTGAGAAAATGACCATGTGGCAAGAGTTATATAGGGTTCCACCAGAGGGAAAAAGGCAAGTGGATGAAACAAAGAAGCTACAACCCAGTGAATAGCTGTTGCTATTATATGAAGAGGATATATAATTTTTACCTGCATCTTTTTAAATATAAGCAGCACATCCTTTGTTGTTAAACTAACTTCAGTAAAAGTGCTCTTTAATATCTTTTAAAATTGTATTAATCTAAGCTATATGTACTGAAAACCAACACAACATTTAGCCTTTTAATCCCAGTGTTGTAAAAAGATCAAATGATCTGCATTCAAGTTATTTAGTGCACTGCAGACCAACTGATTCATGGGATTACTAGAGACAACAGAGGCTAACGCAGACTTAGTAATACTACTTAATCTGTGGGTGCCAGATCTTACACACAGCAACTGGGAACTGGGATAAATCTAAATCAAAAGTAAAACAATTTTATTAATGAATTATCTGAAAACAAGCAGACAATTGGGGACAACCTGACATTGAGAAAATGTAATACAATTCACTTCAAAAGTTTTTTCTCACTTTAAAATTTTTCTCTTATGGCTGAGAAAAAGAAAAAAGTTTCAAATGTCCTTCAATCAGGGTCATGAACACTTAACAACATTTAAATATACAGTACAGCCAACCAAACACACTTTTTTTTCAAAATTATTTATTACTAAAAATCAATGGGTTGCACTAGCACATTAAAATGGGCACATTCATGAGTGACGATAACATTTCTGAGAACTTGAAGTGATTGCAGTTTTTCCTGGCATCATTAAACTGCTCTATTTGGAAGTGAACACTCCATAGAGAGAAAGTCTTAGGGCAAAATTGAGCTGCTGCATGTAAAAGAGACCTGACATTTCTCCTCAAAGTAAAATCCTTGATGTGTTTGAGTTGTGCAGGTAAGATTTGGTCTCTTATGCGCAAGCCTTCATCGTGTATACAATGACTGTCCAAGTTGGTTTCCAGGTTGACATAAAAATTAACTTGATGCTTGGTGATTAAATGCTATATTTTAAAAATGTTATTTTATAAATAAAAAGCAATTAATGAACTTGAGCTAGCACATGCTGGGACTGTGAATTTAGATTGATAAATTCAGGTGGTGAACTATAAACATATACGTCAAATATAAGCATTATTTTTGCTAAGCAAAAATATTAATGCTACTTAGTAATCTTTCTAATCTAGCTTAACTGTGCCAACTCTATTGAATGTATCAATTAAATTACATCTGCCTTGCCAACAGAGACCAACTTGTTCTGACAGAATCTAATATTGCTAAAATAATCATTTAAAAAATATCAATAGCGACTTTGTGTATGTTTGCTAAATGCATTAAAATAGCTGAATTAAAATGGAGCAATCAGGTTGTTCGGATCTAATTTTCTCATATTTTTCTCATCCTATTTTCTTGTGAAGGCACCTACATGCTTTCTTTTTCTTTTCTTGTTTTTATCTCAACGTATGTAAGATTGTTGACAGGGTTCTGTTCCAACTTCTCACCAGAACAATGAATTATGTCCTGCACCTTGAGTTGAACAACTGCAGAAGAGTCCAGGGAGAAAAACTATTTAGACTGAGAATAAGAGAAAATAATAAGTAGCTTGTGTGGGGGTGTGCGTGCATGTGTGTTACTGCATGGAAAAGACCAAGACATCCATGGCAAAGCCCATATTACAAGATTCCTCTTCCCAAAAATATATGCCCTGCTTGCTATATGTCCGTTCCAGTTGCTGCATACTAATTTTTAAAATCATAATGCAGTATCTTATGTACACCACTTCTGTGCAAAATTATGTTAATTTTGTATTGTAGTCAAAAGAACTGTTCTGGATTTTGATTAAGAAATCATCATTAATGATTCATTAAAGACATGGAAGGTCTTTAATGAATTCATCATAAAAGACATGGAAGGTCTTTAATGAATTCATCATAAAAGACATGGAAGGTCTTTTATTTTTTCCACTATGAAATGGAAATTGTTTTACTTTTCCATCTTCTCTTTGTTTTATCCATGTATATAAACCATTCTGTATGGAAACTTAAGTTGAAGAGCTATGTTCAAATACTAATTAAAGTACTTATCTTCCATCTCCTGTAGTACAGTCATGTGAACATCCCCTAAAAGCCGTTAAAAAAGTCTTTCTAGCTTTTGATACATGGCGAGGGGTGCCAAAGAACATCTTGTGTGTTTCTGCTTTGACAAAACAGCAACGTTTTGTCAAGACTGAGTAATAAGACCGAGTCTTAGATGTCCAACATGCTGAATGCGTCTTTGACACAAATTTCCTGCCAGTACTAAGTAATGCCAAAACCAAGATTTGAATGTCTGTTTTTCAGTTGAAATGCCTTGTTTGTCCTTAAGATTTTTGCATATATTAATTTAATGTTTTAATTTTAAAATCCCATTGATACGGCCTATGAATTTATAAACTGACAGTTTAGTCAGCCTTGTTGTTTAATAAATGCTTTACAGATATATGGCTTTGGCACATACTGTATGTTACTTCCCAAGCAGTTCACATGGCAGTAGATTGCTGACTGGTAAAAGATTTTTAGAATCTGCAATTTACTGAAAACATGAAACTATCTGAGTTTCCTCACAAATAGTATGCTCAAGCCCTTCTTGCACACAACATCTTTGTCAGGGCTTCAGTCCAGCCTGTTCTTAAGGTGAACTAACCACCTGCAACAATCAACCACCTCCACTTCCTGTCAAATTAATGTTGATGGGTGTGAGAAAGGATAGCAACATGGCACAGAAACATGAAAGAAGATCCACTACATCTGTGAAATTGGCTATTATTGTTTGTGTCTGTTGCTTTTCATTCATACATTGTACTACATGGCAGAACTTGAAATGTTCAGACTACACGCTCATTACATGTGTAACACAAAAGGTCAACAGCACCACAGCAAAAAAAAGAAAAGAAAGAAGCAGCATCTTACACATTACCAACAGAAATGTATTTGTGAAAGGCAACAAAACAAAAGAAAATCATTTATTCAGAGGAGGTGCAATTTGAAGCGTACTGTATGCCAAACAGCAAGGACTCAGATGGCCAAACAGGCCAATCTACACTCACCACATGAGAACAGAGATTACTTCACACACAGATGAAGACGGACTGTGCTGTGTGGCACGAACATCATTACGGTGCTGTCTTTGCATAACTAAAAGTAATTTATTGCTGTTTTAAGTTGTTGTATAGTAGCAACAATTCTTGAATCCGGGTTTGAAAAACATGGAAATAGCTAAATATAAAGGGTCAGATGCATAGTTAGTCTTCTCCACTCTGTGCTTGTTCCAGATCTAGAAATGCCTCAAAGTGACATTTCAACAGAATCTAATAGTTTTACAAAACAAGTTTGTAAAAATCTTTTTGCACTGTAGTGATTCCCTGGGCAAATTTATTTATCAAGCTGCTTTTTCACTCGTTGACTATCTTAATGACTTGTTTATTAATTTATTTATTTGTTCTTAATTATGGAAGGTTTGGTCTTCCATACAACAACCGTGTTGAATTACACTGCAGCATGAAAGCCGTTCATGCTACAAACAGAAAAATACAATACCAAATTTACTCGCTATAGATACTCAATGTAAAGAAAGATCTGTCAATATTTTCTAGGCTTGGATAGTCATCACACCTCAGCTAATCTTTCCACAAAAAGTACACCCCACTTAACATGTTGTAATCTGCATAATCCATTTCAGGTGATATATGCATACGATGACCCTTTCTAAAATGAGGCTCTCGCATAAAAATTTTTGCCATTTAAAGTTGTGTCTGTCTTTTTTCATCGCTTAAGATATACATTTTTTATTTGCTTTATCACTGATTCAGGCAGTAAACACAAAATAGGCAATGAGGGATTTGGTAAGGTGCATTGATCACCTCAGAAACCCGACAACAACTTTTTTTTATATATCAGGCAAAGTCTTTGTGCAAATGGAGGTCATATTTCAACTTTATCGAGTCCTCCGCCATCAGTGGAGCGATAACAGGGAGTCAGCATAAAAAAAAAATAAAAATTTAAAATGCCTTCAGGTTGAAAACCCAACCACTCCTTTGGGAATAAAATATGCCATCTGAACACAGGAAGTATTTATCAAGCCTTAAATTGATAATGTCAACAGCCGGCCTCAGCATAGCTTGCAGCACAATTCGACTACTCCACATTTGTAGATAACCATGCTTTCTTTTTTCAGAGAGAAAAAAAAAAATCATTGCTTGAGCAAGAGACAAATTATCTTTTGGTTTGAAATGGACCATTTCTTTAAATACCTGTTTTCCTAATGAGTGCTCCCCCACCGCCCACCTCCTACCTCCCCGCTCTTGCTCTCACTTGTCTTGCTATTAGTGCCCAGGGAGTTCACTGTGAGCTGCCCGAATGCCGGGCTGCCTGAGTGATTAACTAAGGCTTGGGGCTGACAGGGAAAGCTACAACTGATAGAAGCAAAGAAGGTGGGGTGGCAGTGGTGGGGTGGGGACGGCATAATGTGGGACTCTGTTTGGCTAGGCAGCAAGCACAGAGGGAAATAGTGGAAGGGTTAGAAAGGCAGCAGGGAGGAGGGGAAACTAGGGAGGATAGAGCTGATAAATGGTGGGCAGTGAATGCATGTGGAGAATGTGAGAATGACTAGTGAAGAGAGTGAAAAGAGAATTATAGGTAAAAAAAATAGTAATGTAAATATAAGTGATAAAACTATAAGCTAAATGATTTTGTCATTTTGCTTTGTCTTTTCCTTTGGAAGCGGTATACAGTGTAATAGAAACAAAGGGAATGATGCAAGAGTAAGGTAAAGGATGATAGAGCATCATCAGAATGAGAAATGTAAAAAGCAAAGGAGGCTTAGGGAGGGAAAAACAGTGCAGAGGATCGCAAGTGGGAGTCCCCTGTGAGATAGCGGTTAAGTCTATGTAGTGATAGAGGCTCAAGCAAAACTAATGATGTGGTCCAATTGAGAATGGGCCATTTGAGACCAGTTTGTATCTAATGGATGGCACAGTTGGCTGTGCAGGTGTTTCACACAGCCTTTGGAAAAGTTCTCCCTAAAGCCCCAGAATGTACAGAATGTCTGGGCGTATCGGGTCCCTCTGAATCATACAATGATAGGCAGTGCTTTGTTTTCTACTTCCCAGCCATAAATGCTGTGAATCAAAGTGACAGTTATGGGCCGAGGTCCATGAGGAGCTGGTGGGAGGGCGCAGTTCTAGAGATTATTCTCCTGCGGTTGTGTTGAGCTCAGCGTGGAAACTGGCTCATTAGCACAATGTAGCCATTTATGACAACAGACAAGAAACAGATCTGCTTTCTCTTCTTTCTGTTGGCCCTGATACACCAATTTTGTTTCAATGAGCATGTTTCACAACAATGACTCCCTGTGGGGTGCCTAATTGACTATTTACAATAAAAAAAACCCAGCAATTAAAAACTTCCCGTTTGAAAGTTTGGCAGAAAGAACATAAATTTTAAATCTGCTTTCACCATTTTGTCTGGATTTTAGAGGAAAGTCATAGATGTGAATTATTTTTTTTTTTCCCATTTACAATGCAAAAGCATTTACAGCATCTATGGTATGTATGAGCAGTCACGACTTCAGTTTGCTGTATAACTGAGCGTTCTCGTTAAATCTCTTTATACAAATAAGCCACTGAAAAAGCCTTTGGTCAAGAAAAGGATTAATATTACTGTGCTAGCACATTTTTCTGAATCATTATGCATTAGCTGAGAATAGAAAGCATATAACAGATTTTTTTCTGTCTAAAAAGCCTGGAGAAATCCAGCAATTTTGGTGGCAATAACTATTGAAAAATTCTGAGGGGACAGATAAGATTCAGGATTAGAGAAGCAGTGCACATTAATTTTCTTTCCCATATAAAATTGTGGTGGCAGCTTTTTTCCCCCTCCTAGAAAATGCTTGGCTCTGTATTTTGTCGCCTTATTAGTGTCTTCCTGTTCTGCCTCTGCTGTCGATACTTTCCATATATGACAATGTGACAGGCAGTGGAAAATCACTGGGCACCTTCAGGTGAAAAAGTGTCATTGAGGAGTGATGGGGAACTAGCCTGCAATACAATAAATCTGCTTTTAGAGAAACGTACACGCCCGTTTCTTCATAACACTTCAATACCTGTAGTTATTGCAATTTGTATTATTAATGTGTGGGTGGATATTAGAAACGGTACGCCCTTGTCAATTTTCTAAGAAGAGGGGAAACAGCTGCTTAAATTCATATTTCAAGTTAATCCAATAAGAAAAAGAAAAGTCCCATCTTTGAAGACTAATGTGGACTCCTCAAAGCATTCATCTTGTTTTCTCAAAAGCCAGAAACTAGTCTGCATTAACTCTCACCCAGACATCCATACATTTTCTGTTTTGCTTTTCAAAGACAAAAAAAGTAACTATTCTCCTTTTTTTCTTCCCTAAAGTGAGAAATGCCATGAAGGTATATAACATCAGAGGAAGCAAGTGAGAAAACTGTGCAAAGGGTGATGCAAAGACTTCAATAAAAATCGGCTACTTTCCATCTTTGCTAGTTGGCTGGCATTGTCCTTTGATGTCCTGCAGTGATATTAAACTGCAATTATAAAACATTAGTAGTCACTGACATAAAGAACAGCTACTGATTTTAAAAAAAAGTTCAGTAGAAAATATGTGGAAAACTAAGCTCTCTGTATGGGGATATTCATTAAGGGCTATTTATTGTATATGCAGCAACATCCAAACAGAGCTAATGTTGAAAAATGCACAATTCATTGCTGTTATCACATCTATGGATACACCGAAGAAGACTGACATATATGCCTTTGCACGGTGCAGCCAATTATTTCCTTCTCCAAGCGAGTACTGCTGTGCTGACTTTCAAATACTGACATCTTTGGCAACAGCGTTTGAAGATTTTTTCCCCCCCTCCATCACCTTCACACTCTAAAAGGAGAAAAGCGTTTCTTCATCAAGTGCGAGTCTTTCGAATCAAGTCATTCTAATCATCTTTTACACATCCAGAGTTTTTACTACAAATAACTTAAAAACTGCACTTTTAGTTTCCTTTCGTCCATCACTCCTGTTGTCAAACTCTAAAAATCACACGGTCAACAAGAAAAATAAGCTGCAGAGTTAAAAGCCAGGAGATGAAAATGAAAAAAAAAGAATCATACTCAATACATCAAGTTCTCTTTGGTTCATTAGCCACATGAGTTCATTGGAAATATAATAAAGCATTACACTCACATGTACATAAAGAGTACCCATGTCAACCTTTAGCATGTTTACTTGAAAAAGAAGGGTAAAAACAAGCAGATGTTTGTCACCACAGGGATTTTTTCCTCCTCACTTGTGTTCAAAGATCTGCTAAACCTGTTTAATTAGAAACAAGAAAGATAGCAGATTCTTGAAAAGCTGTAATAGCATGCTGGTGCTTCCTGTGTGCTCTTTAATTCTTTTCATGCTTGACAAAGACAGATCTGAAACCTCACAGCTCCATAATCCTTTGTCTTGTGAACTCATTTTCTAAGTTGCTAATATTAAGATAGTCACATTACCTTAATGAGAGGAGCAACAACTTGTCTCCAAGATGTGTGTCTTCCTACTACTATTTTATATTTTAGATCCCACTGTTCCAAATTTTGAAAACATTATAAAATTCCCAATTTCACCATAAAACTATAAGATTATAAGAACTTCTTTAAAAAGTAAGTAATTTATTGTATCATTGAAAATGTTCATTACTTCTTTGTAATGTAGTATTTCATAAAACAAGAAATTCTTTTTCTACATATGAAAGAGGACTCAAAGGACAGTATGATCATACATTAAGTAATTGTTTAATGTATGAGCTTCTTTCAGGGTTTGTGCGCATGCGTGTCAGTGAGAGACAATTCTAATATAGAATCCTTCTTTTTGTTTGTTGGTATGTTTTTGAAAAGCCTGATACGAATTATTTAGGATTTCTCCTAAATCATTAGAAAGCTTTTAGGTTTTCATAGGACTAACAGTAAAACTGAGTCATATACAAATCATTGCAAAAGTATTAATACTCCTTGAAATTTTGCATGTCTTGTGACATTGTATTTCAACATACGTTATTAGCATTTTATGTTACAAAGTGGTACACAACTGGGATGTGGAAGGGAAATTATAACTGGGTTATCTGATTAAAAATACTTTTAAAAATCTCCTCTAGAGTTAGAATGGTCCCTTGGTTGTAGCATGATTTCTACTATCTATCATTGCAGTTCAGTAGTGCTATATTCCTCATAAATAAGCACACCCATAAAATTCAGACCAGTCACACAATAGTTTTGCATGGAAAGGGGGAAAAACGTTCATGGGAGTGGTTGTGACAAGACAAGGCAGACAACATAAGCCTCAGAACAAAATTATGTGATTTTCATCATGCAACTGCAACAATAAGAATTGATTTCAGGAGTTTGGATCGACCATGCAAAGCCCTTAAGTTTAGTTGGGTGGCCATGTACGTTTTGAGTTGTGCCATATCCTTTCCACTTTCAAAAGATGGATTAAGCAGTGCTCCGAGAGATTTCCAAAGCTTACAATATTACTTCTAACCAAATCCTGACTTAAAAGGCTCCACATCTTCATCCTTAACCTCTTTGCTGTGTTAATTGTATGTTGTTTATTCACCAACATTCTCTAACAAAGTCCCAAGGTTTTTCCAAAACATTTTAATTTATACAAAAATTAAATCACATGCTGGTGGACTCTATCTACTTATCAGGTGAATTCCAAAGCATTGGATTTTCTTTAATCTTCTTCTTAATTCAACTTAATTCAATTTACTGCACTATTTTCTATTTGTGAGCTCATATAGGTTTGTTTTAATTATCTTGTTCACAAAGTTGGACCTTCATTTCTTTGTGTACCGCTGTGACAATAAAGCTTGACAGTTCAATTGACCCTTAAGACTCATATTCATGCAACCTCTGCATTATGTGACCTTTAGTGATCCTTCAGCATTGGTGGTTTGAACTGTAAAGGTGAGCAAAATCAAAAAAGATGTCTGTACTGTCTAACACGGAAAAAGCCACAATCAGCTGAGATTAAATATTCAGGTATATCAGTATTGGTGGTGAGCGCCCCAATCCGGTAAACAGACACACACCAAGGACAAGGTTAATGGAGTTCAGGTGATTTTCATTTGGTGGTTATCAAAAATGTGAACTTGGAGCTCATCCTTGTGCCTCTGTAGTCAGTGACCCTCAGAAGCTGTTGTTGAAACGAGCTTCCTGAGATCAGAATTCCTTAGATTTTAATTTAATTAACTGTTTTAGTCTGGTTATTGAGTATTTTCTCTTCTAACAGATAAGTTATATAAGGCAAAACAACATGTTTTACTTCAAGGTAATGAGTTCTTATGGGAAAATGTAAACTGAAAATCAACAATTGGAAATTTTAATGTAGTTAAACATTTCTTCTAAATATTTTTTTTTTTTTCTAACAGATTAAAATTTACTTTAATTTTGCTCCCCTAACAATTTCAATGCCCGCCCACCTTTTATTCTGCTGCTACAGCACATGTCCTGGCTCCCTTGCCTATTCATGCAAATTTCTAATATTGCACTGTTCTCTTGTTAGGCAATCGCTCTTACCTCTGCTGAAGTGACCCATTGTCCACCACTGGGAATGAACTGAGGATCAGCACTGATTATTTTATGAGACACTACTGTCCACCCACCTTTTACTTAATTACTTTGAAGTAATGGCCTCCAACAACTTTAAATATTTCACCAACTGTTGGGGTTAGTGCCCCCTGAGCTATAAAGAAAGTCAACTATGAAAAGGGAAGAGCCTGAGAGACAGAGGCAAAGACCAAGTACTAAAAAGATTTCGGACTTCGTCTGTACTTCATTTTCAATATTTAAAAGGATGTGCTGCTGTTGCCAGGATGCCCGAAAAAACCCTAAATAGAAGGATTAATCAACATTTGCACTTCACCATACTGAAGTCATTAGATTATTTGTGATGTTTTCATCTTCATCAAAACAACCTATTTTAAGCTATTTCTCTTGCTCCACTTGTGTCTAATATAGTCATTCCACTGTGTGTTTATTTTTGTTTTTAACACACATGACTCTGCATGTCTTGTGTTGCAGAGTGAAAGACAGATGGGGTCAACCAGGGTTTAGAAATCTCAGGCAGAGCTTTCCAGTAATGAGCACAAGGACAAATCCATAGGAATACAGAGCTCAAAAACCGAAGAAAAAAAGCTTGACAGTATTGTTCTTCAAAGAACTTGTGGAGATAGGTGTTCCTCTGTTTGAATTCCTCATTTAGGAATAATGTAATTGCAAGGTGAATAGAGTAACTATTTTTTATACTAGCATGTAATTATGTAATGGGAGTATTTTGTTATTAGTGAGATTTTTGAGAAGTATTATAGTGCCTTGAATTTCTGCAAGATGAAATTACATTTCTTACAGAATCAGAAGTACACAAACATGCTTCACTGTTGTTTTCTTTAACCTCACTTTGTCTTGAAATGCAGTAGTAATTCTATAGAAAGATGTGTGGCAAAAGCAGATATAGTATAGACTTTCCAGATTACTTCTAAAACATAGAAAAGTTGTTGTTGGTTAAGGATAATTTTACCCAATCTTTTGTGTCAGTTAACAGTGACAGTATGTTACACACATCACACATTGCTCTGTATTACTGTGGATTTGTCCTTGTGCTCATTATTGAAAACCTCTGCTTGAGGTGTCTAAACTCTGCTCAACCCCAATTGATATTATGCTTTTGGCAACAACATTTCGCACTTTGTTTTATCCATTGTGTTTGTATAGCTTTTCTCAATTCCCAGTCTTTAAACTAGTATATGAACCTTAAACCCACCAAAACATGTTGAACTATGATGGTTATTCTAACATTACTATGGAAGATATTTAATATTCATTTTTCTGCAGAACATAAACCAGTTCCAACATTGGAGTACTAAAAACCAATTGATTAACTCTGACTTGACTTCCTCATGTACTGTGTGCCTCTCAGAGGTCTGACTTTTACTAAAGGCCCTACAGGCAAACAAAATTTGGGTTGAAATGTGGAAAAAAGTGGGAGAATAATATTGCCAAATAAAGTTGATAATTTCACATCAATTTGCAGAGTTATATCTGTGGGTAGCTGAATGCCACAGAGCTTAAATTTTAAACTTGAATCACTCATAAAACTCCAGACCTTTTACAGATGAGATTGGACTCACTGCAGCACCAGAGAAATCATTGACATTCCAATCCATGTGCCTTTGGAGTTCTGTTATTGTACAGTTTACAGAATATTCAACTTTCATAAGTTTCCAAATACGTAATTGATTTTGGGGCTTGATATTGATCTCAATTACACCTGAGATCTATGCTATTACTTTGCTTTTACGTAGCATGTTCATAATTATACTTATGAAGTTACCTAAAACTGTTTCTTTTCCACTATCTAAATAAAAGCTGTAAGAACACCATTGTGAGATAGAAACAAACACAAAGATGATCAGACAGACTGGTAATCTGAAAATAACAACGGAGGAATCATTCCAGGTAAGAAAAGAACATGACAGATTCTAGTACATGTACCAGTATTTTTAAATTACTGACATCACCAGAGGGCTGGAGGGTATGAAAGACTTTTTTTGGTCCACGGTTTGTACTTTTCCTTCTCCATTACACTCAGGACATATGGTATGAATAAAACATGGTGTCCATTTCTTAACTCATGCAGAGCCAAAGTCCACTGCCCTGGACGGTACCTCTTGCTCAGGAATACAAATATCCAGCTGTAGTGAATTTCCATTTAAGTTTTGTTTGGAAAATATTCTACTCAGATATTTAATCTCGTTGAGTCTGGGTGTGTTCAAGTTTGTTTTGCAATAGAATAAGGTATGTTCATTTTTTGTGCTCTGAAGTGAAAGAGCACAACATTTTTAAACATTAGGCCATGAAAAGGTAATTTGACGCCAGTGCTCTTGTAAACTCTATTGAATGTTTTAGATTAATCTAATATGTGCTAGAACTTTAAAAAAAAAAACTTGTTGCATAGTGACAATGCTGGAGTGGGTATCACAGTTTTCTCTCACAAATACTCACATTTATTGTGGTTTCTCCCATATTGAAAAAAAGTA
Organism: Xiphophorus hellerii; assembly: GCF_003331165.1. Lineage (NCBI taxonomy): Eukaryota > Metazoa > Chordata > Actinopteri > Cyprinodontiformes > Poeciliidae > Xiphophorus > Xiphophorus hellerii. The sequence goes on from NC_045680.1 coordinate 7,333,754, forward strand.
AGTTAGCAAGTGAAGAAGCAAAGAACTGTTTGCATAAAATTATATATTTATCAACTCTACTTAGGGATCAAGAACTACTTTATTATTTTCAAGTTCAACTTACTCTTATTTTAAGAGCCACAGCAACCCTACAGCAGAGACACTTGGTAAGTTGTTCTAAGAACAGAGCATGTTACGCTACTTATGTGACATCTTTGCAAAATGTTCTCTAAGCCAAGTCAGTGACAAAAACAAACAAAAAAAAAAAACAGAAAAGGTTCTGCGTAGCAAAATAGAGAATCCCCTATCAGTAACCAATAGATTAGTCTATTTGCAGGTATAAACATAATATTCTAATCATTTTCTTGAAAGTCTGCTATTTATAAAATCATCCTTGATGTCTGTCATGTTTTTAACTAAACGTTGTGGGGTTAGGTATTTGTTTTTTAATTACAATGGGAAATTATATGTTTGGTTTTTTTTCCCTCATCAGGTTTCGGTTATGCATTCTATGATTTAACATGGAGCACTAATTGTAGCTTTAAAAAAGTCACATGAGGAGTATGTTTTGCTTTGTCAGAGGTATTAAAACCAAATGTCTTTTAAATAACATTTTAAAACAAGAAAAAGTAGTGCAAATGCATAAATTACACAGCCAGGGATATGTTTTAAGAAAAGGACACAGACTATACCACAAAATAAGTACTTTAAGCTGTTTAATGTTTTTTTTTTTTGTACATGTCAAGCAAATATAATCTGTCTTTAGTCTATACATTGTCAACCACTGTATGTGTGACCCCTGGTTCCCTTCATTTCACAATAACATCTGTAATCCATTTAATAATAAAACTATCATCACCATCATCTTCAGGAGCTGCAGTAATGATACAGCCATCAACAGGGCACTACTCTGATCTATTCCAATAAACTGCTTAAGTTGGCAATGGGGATATGGAACTTCAGTTCATCTAATTTCTCTCGACTATATTAGATGAATGGTTTACTCTTTTATATGTGGACCAAACTAGATATTAAACATTTTGTTTTACATCTGAGCATTACATGTTGTTAGGAAAGTAGGTGGTTTTAATGAAATGTAAAGGTCGGATGACCACTCATTAAAATGTAATACAACAGTTAAACTCATTGAGGCAGTGAGGAATAGCTTTAATATTTTGAGAAATATTTACCTTAGAATTGAACTTAAGGAGAGAATATTTCAATTGTCACTCTGTTTTTGGAACCATTGTCATTGTGGAAAACTTAGTTTAATTGTTTTCAGAGTTCATCAATCTGCTGGTCTGAGTTGAAGTTGAAACATTTAGACATAGTCGTTTTTCCTCATTTCAACCAATTTGTGGACAGCATATTGCAACCACTGCCAAGCTTAACAGTGTTAGATTTAAAAGACACACTTTAATGTCTACAAAAATTTCAATGAAGTCAATGAGTCTGTCTGCTCTTACCATAAATTCTTTCTTCACTAGCCATTTAGTCTGTACATGTAGGCAGGAAATAAATCTCACCTAGTTTGCCTAGCAGAGTGCATGAATATATTTGAAGAAAAAAAAAAGACAATAAATTAAAATCTTTGCTCCTAGCTCTGTTTGTATTACAAGTTCAGTTTGCTTCCTAATATTTAAATCCTGGAAAATAAAAGATCAAAAAAAATTTATTAAATCCTTAAATAATGATGATCGTGATTTCTGTGTAATTTATTTCAATACTCCACAGATTCCAGCTTTTCCTTGAACCTGTCAATGATGCATCTCGCTGGGTGCACAGTGTTAGACATTTTTTTGTTGGGCATTACCTGATAAGTAGACAATGGTACATGTCTTCATTTCAGCACACTGAAAACACTAATTACCACTGTGTTAAAAAAAAATAAAAATAAAAAAGCAGAAGACCTTCAGTAATTGAAAAAATTATTTTGTGCGTCCTGCATGTATGGAATGATGTGATGGATGTTTCTGAGTGACATTACATTCAAATAGTGAAACAATGGCCATGACTGGCTGCTACTGGTCCTGATTAATTCTTTCTTCTGTTATTTTGAAGAGTCCATACAAACAGAGGAGGTAATTTTTCTTCTTCTTCTTCTCTGCTTGCATTTTGTCCACATAGCAACCTGCAACCTGAGTGCAGTGCTGTTGCAAACTGCAGCTGTTGTTGGGACACACAATAATTATAAGCAATACATGTGTTTGAGGTCCGTGTCTAGACATGGAGAGTGCAAGGCAAAGACGGAGAGAGAGAGAGAAAGAGAAGCCAGCTGTGGCCGGGTGCAGCCTGCATAAAGATTCTGGTGGGACCAGAATGCATCTGGGCAGGTCGTAAAGTAGGGAGGCCAGTGGACCCCCTGATCCTCCTATTCCGGTGCCACTACCTGCAGTAACAAAAGACACTCTACTCATCGCACTGAGCAACAATAATTCAAGTGTATCCAAAAATGTGATTAATTGCTGCATCTTCTCCTGAGTTTGCTGCAGGGGATCAGACATGACAAGAAAATGAAAGCTTTGACATAAATGTCAGAACTTGTTTGCTGCTGTTCTGCATGCGGAGATGAAAAAATATCCAGGAAAAAAAATCTAAATTGTAAGTCATTTATTTTGTTGCTGATGTTAATGAAGAAATACATTCCATCAAAGTCATTCAAATAATTGCTGGCAAAATCAATCTCAGAGCAAAAAAAAAAAAAAAGAAGTCACTCAAATGCTGCACATTCAGAATATAAATAAGTCCCCAATTAAGATAAGATTTTAGTATTTAATCAAGACATATCTTTACTGGGAAATTGGACTCCTCTTAAAATTACTACACAAGCATTATAAAAAAAATCTATTTCGGCAATAGCAAGCAACATGGCAGTTTAAAAAGACAAGTAAGTTAAAACTGCAGTGGTGTGTAGGTCTGGGTTAATACCACTTCTACATAAATACAGTACTCACTCAACTATTTGATTTGCCAGGAGCTTTATGTCATGTTATAATGTTATTTCCTCATCAAAAATATACATGGAGTGTTGCTTTCATATTTCATTCAGGTTTGAGTCATTTTTGACTCTCCTGTGGCAGCCATTCAAGGTGTCTAAATGCTTGCTCCCACAAAACTCCTCTTTTGAGCTGAGATTTCTAGCTGAGCTTCTGCCTCACTGAGCACCCCTCCATTGCGCAGCTCCACCAGACTAGCGGCAGCAGCAATTAGCAAACACCTGGCAGAACGTCATGTCCGCTAATCTTATCATATGAACTACTTCTAATTCCCACGCACCTAAGAACGGTTATCATCCCCTCATCCACACAAAGAAATTCCTGCTTCACAAGACCTGGCATAGATTTTTCCCGAGTTTGTAAAAGTTTTGCCACACTAAAAATGTTACACGGGTGTAAGAAGATAGATGGACGGACGGATGGACGGACAACTGCATTTGCATCCAATAGATATGCTGGAGTTACATACTTATTATTCCCAATTCACAAGTTATTTTTGTGCTATTGGTGAGCCTTTTCTCTTGATTAAAAAAGGCACCGCTATATTAAAAACATTCATACAAGTAAAGTACTTTAGACTTAGCACTGTAAGAATAAATATGATGTGTCCTTGGTAATTGCTGTAGTGCTTCATGTTGATTAGAAATGACATTTCAGAAATTGGGATGGCAAATTAATCATCAATGTTAAGAGTCTGGAAGTCAGAAAATAAGAATGTTTTGGATTTACTGAAATCCTTTCCAACACCCCCCTCCCCCCATCATCATCATCATTGTGAAACAGAAACAAACCAGGAGAAGAACTACTGGCGTGATGATCTAAGTTTAGAATCCAGACAGAAATTTTTGGAACATAGAACATAATAAGTATGTCTTTTCGAGGAAGAGTCAATCTGACAGGGTTGTAACAATGCTAAAACTTTAAACTCAACACCAATATTAAGAAAAATAGTTGATACTTGTTATCATTTTTAATACTGCAGTTACTTGTATTGAAGGCACAGCATTTTTTTCTCTCTTAACAGGAGCTACAAAATATGATAAGTTATAAAATGACAACATTTTCATAGCATTATGGTAAAATCAATAAGGTTTTAATTATCATTGCTTATCTTTAATGCGTATCTGTGTTCTTCCACTTGCCTGCAACTGTGCTGCTTATTCAAATAAATGTTCCCAAAGAAAATTGGGAATAGGATTATAAGACCCTAATATTTTTAATTCTACATTTTAAGCAAGATGATAGTCTACACAAGAATGGGGTCCATAAAAAACATTTTTTTGCAGTGTGAACTATTAATGGAGCTGTCTACTGAGTGACAATTTTCTACATTAATTCACATCCACATTAGAATGGTTGCTTAATGGTGACTTAGCAACTGGGAAACATCTCGACAGGAAACCACAGATTGGCTAAACATCGCACAGGGGCTGTCCATAAGTAGCTAGAAATTAGCCATATGCTGCTGCAGGGAAAGGAGGGGATAAATTATTGCATCACTGCTGTCTGAACAATGGTTCAAACCTGGGGAGATTAAAATGGGTACACATACCACTATCTTGGTAAGATCCTTTCTTTTTTTTAACAAACATAAAACCGTTTTGGTGTTGTAACTATTACACAGGTACATACTTCAGCTTAGAAATTCCAGGTCATTTCCCTCCAAATCTAATAATACAGGTGCAAATATTACTCTAACCACACCTTGCAGGTGCTACATTAGCTCTCTGTACCCTTAGTAGACGCTGAATCAAAAATTCAAGCTTTATCATGTTGTATACAGTTTTCAGATCCATCGTAGCTATAATCACAAGATATCAGAAAAGTCAAATAATGTACATTATATCTGTAGAGTATATATAAAATATAAGTTCCAGTAGAGATGGAAAAGTATTATTGTGATGCGAGTTATGGTCTATATTGGTTGGATAGAGGTATTTGACTGATAAAGAGAAAGTGAGCAGTAGATGAGGTTTAAAAAACTTTGTGCAGATCAGAAGTTCTGAATTTCCTGCAAAGCATTGATTTGATTCATTAGCCTTATTCCCATCCACGAAAAAAAAAAAAAAACAGGTACGTAAAACAGCATACATAATGTGAATGCAGCTGCATGCCTTGACTATAGCACTAGCAATAAATAAACCTGAACTGACTATCAATCTGTTAACTAAGGTCTGGCCAGCATTGAATCTCACAAAGTGTCATGTACATTGATAAAAGCCAATGAATTCCACCTGAAGCAAAGATGAGTAGGACACTTATGCGTAGAGCATGTATAACAACACAGGAAAGAGGATTTTCTTTTTTTCTCATTTTGCATCTACTTCCTTACCCTTACACCCTCCCACCTCTTACCAAGACTTAACATTTTTAAAAGCAAAAAGGTCTGTAAGAATGTCTGAGATCTGCAAATAAATATACCAGCAGAGACCAGAGGAGAACTGCTGTTGCAGCTAAAATGACAGATCCATAATGGCTTTTGCATATTCTGTGATGTGAATTGAGTTGAAAGTTAACACGAAGGCTGTCACTGCTAGAATTTTATCATCTCACAAATGAATAAAACGACACAAAAAATGCCATAAGCATTTTGCCAAAGCTTCAAACTGAAATTTACTCAAGAAAATGAAAAGTAAATAACTAAAACTGTGCCTCTTGCTTAGAATATAATACAAACTAATCGTGGGAAAACAATCCCACGTTTTCGGTGTGATTAGTGATCCATTTCTCCAGATTTTTAGGAAAAATTATTCCAAACAAATATAAGCAATCTATAGGACCACTATTCTATCCCAACAACAATGTGTGACCACATTTATTTAATTATCATTTATATGATTTTTATTAAATTAAAAATAAAGTGCTTCATGCTTGTTGTTTGCTAAAACATTTAGAGACAGAGAAATGCAATAAATAAGTAACAAAAAATTGTGATTTTTCAGAACCAGACATGCTGGTCACCACAGATGTTCAAATAATTGTCTACATTTTCTAAAAAAGAATCTGGGTCCTTCTAATTTATCTGAAATCCATCATGTTGAATTTTCTCATGGTACAGGATAAGTTTGCCCTTCATTTGCACTATTGTACATTCTTGTTAAAGGTTTTGGTGTTTGCTGTACTTTGCTGTTGATTAAGCTACACATTTTTTAACGTCACCACTGGCATATTAAAAGACGACTGAATATATTCATATAGTGTCAGTGATAAAGAATAACAGAACTGCAGGAGAAAACATGTGGAAGAACAGTGATTTCCATTTAAAGTTTTACACTCCCAAGTTTCTTTCTAGGTTACAGCTTCTTCAGATGTAGGATGACACTAATACTGTCATCATTTGACTGGGTAAGCTTTTACTACATAAATGACATTCAGCAGAATATGCACTAGATTTGCATTATTAGTGTAAGAGTGTCTGGATGAGACACATGATGTGAGCTAATAAAAAACTTAAGTGAAACAAAAACTGCAACAAAAGGTTGCAATGGCATAAAAGGAGTATTTTATGCCATTAAACCAAATTCTCAATCCTGTTCGGCTGCCATTGTGATTACTTGTGTGTGTGATTACTTGCTGCTGGTGTGCAAACTGTGATGTATAGCTTTGGTCACTTTTTGAAATGTCTGCATCCTGTAAGTAAAAGAGGAAGGAGAAGTGAAACATGTCAAAGTGATTTGTGTCTGTTAGAGAGTCTCTGAGGGTAGAGACTCTGTTATAGAGTCTCTTTTAAGGAATGTGTAAGACACCTCCCATGAAGAAGGATCTGTCTCCAGAGGATACTCATGCAAAAAAGCTGTCAGTATATGAGCTACAAAAAGCCTGCCTCATACTATTCCTATGTTAATGTTCTGTATATTAGACAATGGCTGCACACAGAACAAAAGAAAATGCTGACAAAGGTAAAACACTGAAATGTATTTGTTGTGTGAATTTATGAGTGAGTGCAGCCATCCATTAGGTGTGTTCTTGAATGGCGTAATCCTGGAGCTCAGTGGATATATTCTTGATAAAATTGAATCATTGAAATTATTTTTTGTCCAGTTTCTTTTTATGTTTGAGCACTCGATGCAAATTGCATGCCTTTTCCTTGCAGATATTGGGATGCAGATATCTCCTTTACAAATTGTGCATATGGATAAGTTTCTGGGAGACTTAGCAAAGTTTTATTAAGCTGCAACTTAAATGTTATATGTTGTTGCTAATGATGAGTGCTATGTGAATTGAGAAGAAAGAGAACAGCATGTGAAGCTGCACATGGGATTTGTACAGCAAATTAATGTAATACACAGAAAATATCCTTAAGGATATGTGATCCCCATGGGGATATCAGTCTGATGATCAAGAATGCATCAGGAGGAATGAAAAAGGGGTTCCAGTAAGGTCCTGCTTGTCTTTTTGGAAAATAGTTTTCCAAAATTGCCACAGCTTTACAGTTCAAACAAGATCTTGAAGATCAGAGAAAAAATATATTACTTGCTTTACCACGTATTGCATACAAAATTAAATTGGGATCCTTGACAAGTTATGCTTGTGACATGACATTTACATAAGAACGTTCTTTTATACTTTCTCGTGGGATCACTGTCTTGTGTTCCTTGTGCAGCAGGCACAAAGTGTTCCAAAGGCTATTTAAAGAAGTAATGTTTTACAAAACAGTCCACAGTAGTTAAGGAAACTGTCATGATGGTCTGTGTCCTGAGACACAACTCTCTTTTCATTTATATAGATGCTGAAGTAAAAACATGCTGTATTTTAGAGTAGTATTTTATTGTCAACTATGATATGTACAATAGTTACAAACAGAGAGGAAAATTATTTTTTCTTAAAAATTTAGTTATTGTCTTTGAAATTGTATTTGAAATAGGATATGTTCCTCAGCCTCAGCAAATGCAAAGGCCTTATTGAAAACCTTTCACATTTTCACAACTGGCAGGGAACCTATTTGCAATTTTCTGAAAACGTGAACATACAGTATGTAACTACCTGATCGACCTCAAGGTGGTTCCTCATAAAAGTATGAAACTGGTCAAGAATATCAAGCATAATTCCAATAAATTTCTATGTCTAAAATGATCCACAGGGACAATATGGGCAATATGGCTTTCTGCCTATGGTGTAATGGCCTAAGGGCAAAGGGACATGCACAGCCACTGAAGGAAAATACTAGTGTACACCATTTGTTGCTTTTGATACAAGTTTGTAGCTGATTTGCTGTTCTTGATTCAATACTATTTCTATGTTCTATTTCTAAGATTTTTGTAAAAGAGCTTGGAATGCATTTGGCCATCTCCAGTTGATGAATGATTAGTTATGTGAGGTGGCAGTAAGTTGCAACAAAATTCTTACAATCTAAGATTTTAAGTAGTAAAATAAGTTTCTTTATTTTCCCAGACTGTGTTTTTGGATAGCATAAACTAACACTTGAGTAGTTAAAATTGTAAAACGTTCTTTTATCTGTTTGTAAAATTATTGTGATGTGGTCATGTGCATTTTCTGTGAAAACATATTAAATATTATCTATGAAGCCATATTCATAAAAATGTAAGTAACCAAACTCCAGAATTCATCACTCTACATGAGGTTTCTCAACTTGCCTTTTCAGAATGTATAAAAAAAACCTTGGCTTTTACATTCATGGTTACTGAGCTCTTTGCTACATGTAACAGGCACATGCCAGATTATATTGGCATGATGGATTGTATACTTCAGGGAAAAAGCTTATAACTGCACCGACAGAATGATCAAATTATATGTAGGGTACTCCCATTTACCCAGTCAGCCGCAGTAATTACTGACCATTTTTCACGCTTTCAAGAAAAGGTCAAATCAACACTGAATTCTTGCAGGAAATGGTCACAACTGCACCATGTAATTTAGTTTTCATTTTAAAGTATTGGTCCTGTTTTAATACATGGAACAGAACGGGCACCCACCATTTTGAGAATGGGCATAAAATATCGGCATGTCTTCATTAACTGTAGAGTTCCAGTAGTCATATAGTCATAGCAATTGAATGATTGCAACTGTTGATGTCACCCAACCATGGACTCTTTTACAATATATGTATCTCTAACAATTCCTCAAAATCGACAGTGTATACGACGGTAAAATATAAAAATACTGCCATTTAAAGAAAATCTTTCCAAAAAATTATGAATTTCTTAGATGACAATGACTAGTTGACTCTCTACTCTCTGCTTTTCTTGAACTTCTGCTTTAATCCAGTGTGGCTCTCAGAGATAATGAATTCTTTGTCTAGTATCTCTTTTCTGAACCGCCAATGCTTGTGTCAATATACTGAATGCTTTTAATAGCATAGCAAATAGGGAAAAAAAAGCATAGCAAAAAAGGGGAAAAAAGGGAAAAAGGGAAAAAAGCTCCCTTTTTGTCATCTCCTTCACTTAAAGTGTACAGTATTTTATTCAGAGTAACCCATTTCGCATTTCCTACATCAGTTCCTTTCAGTCTGTGCATGTTAGCAGCCTTCATGTGACAAAAACAAATAAAATATCTGCAATAATAAATTAATGTCTTGGGATTTAAAAATTAAAACGGAATAAATTAAGTGTGGACCCGTCCACACTTAATAAATTTGTTTGGATAAAACACAGAAAATGTGTTTTATCCAAACACTCAGCATTCAAACTCTCAGATATAATAAGAATAAATATTTAAAATTGAAAGAACTGCATTAATCTCAAGATTTCTTTTTGTGTGTGTGTATTTTTTCTAAGCAACAGAAACAAAAGACTGCACCCTTTTCATCCACTGATACACAGCAGACTGATATCAACTTTGTTTTTTTAACATTTACATGCGGGTTAATAGGAATGAATTAATAAAGTATACAATTCAAAACATCAAATCATGAATGTTAGCTGTTGTGTCAGATTATAAGCTTCCATATGCAAATAGGCAAACTACAAGTAACAACCGTGTTTTTGAATTAAAGTTAGTTTATAACAGAAGTGAAAATGAATAAAGAATTAATAATATTTATTTAACTGGTTTCTGATCATTTTTTAAGCTCCAATTGCATTTCTATGTAAAAAATAAAGCTAAAGTCAGCAGTCATGAGACATAATATACAAATATCATTAGAGCATCAGGAAAATAGATTAGTTTGATATTGTGTCATATTCTATTTGATTTCATAAGAATCTGGAACTTTAAGATAGATTATTTGTCATGTTGTGTTATTTAAATTAAATAAACATTACAAGAATAAAAACTTGAGGCCCCACTAATCATGTACTAGAACTAACTGCAGCAGTACACAAGAAAAGTTCATTTCTGTCCAATAACAAACTCTGTACAACATGCTTGATTCAACTAGAAGTGATGAGTTTGGTGATGACAAATTCATGAACTGGCCAATAATGCAAAAGACTGAACCTGTGAAGTCTACAATGAATAAATCATTTGCAGAAGTTGTGCTGTAAGCTTGATTGGCTCCAGATGCTGGGTCTCGAGTAATGAGCGCTACATTGTTAAAAGCTGATGGATGTGATAATTAGCCCAGCAGCTTCAAACTGTGGCTATAGTTGATGCATCATCATGTCATTCAGTTGACTGGATACTGTTTTTCCAGGAATTGGGCCAAATATCACCTCAGATGTGTCAGATTATAAATTAACAACATCTCTCATCTTTTAAATCTGTTGACGTGACAATAGTCCATGAACTGCTCATCAGCAAATATTTTTGCTCCATGAATTTGTCTTCACATGAAGTTCACCAATATGATAAGCTAAAGCATTTGCTAAAAACATAAAGATGGGCGTGCTGTGGTGGCGTAGGGGATAGCACAACCCACGTTTGGAGGCCTTGAGTCCTCGACACGGCCGTCACGGGTTCGATTCCCAGACCCGGTGATATTTGCCGCATGTGAAGTTGTGAAGTTTACCATTTTGATTCAGTTTTTTTCATGGGTAACTGATTCAGTGGATCTTATTGTTGTTGTTTTTTTTTTTAAATTAAAATGTGTTTTTCGTTCACCAAAAGCCAGCGGAAAAGAAATTAAGACTTCACAGAGTGTTTTTGAAAAGCATCCAAAACCATCCGTTAAAGATATATCTGATGATCCCCAGCAGGGGCTCCATGCTGCCACCTTAGCACCCGTGCCATCCCCCCCCCATCTCATGCCACACTACACAGCAACTGTGAAGGGAGTTTGGGGTGGGGGATCAAGAAGTACTCAAATGTGATGGGTGTAGGGTAGGGCATGTTCCTCTCCCCACTGATCTGGTGGAATCTGTATGTCATATTATGTACGCCTGGATGGTGACCTATGGCTCTTGGGGATGTTCCACACTCCCTATGGGCTGCAGGGACTGAGCTGTCCAGCAGGATCCCCCTTAGTGCCAGGCAGCTCTGGTTGCTGGGGTAATGTTTTTGAAATAATGTGATTTAAGTCAAATTGAGATAGATTAGAACAGGGGTCTGCAAATCCAGTTCTCGAGTGCCACTGTCCTGCAGCTTTTGAATGTGTTCCTGCTCCAACACACCTGAACTGATTTACTGGTTAATAACAAGCTCTTTGCGAAACTTTCTGAAATACCAAGAAGGTAACTCAGCCTTTTGGCTCAGATGTGTTAAAGCACAGATGCATCCAAAGATAGTGGCAATGGAGGACTGGAGTTGCAGATCCCGGCTTTTGAAGTTGCAAAATATATTAGGGTTGTCTTAATGAAATTTCACCATTTTATTCTTGTGCATAATCATCTAAAATTGCATCAACAATATCTTAAATTATTTCATATGTCTTATCAGTGTCATGATGATATATTTAGTGAAATTAAGCCATTTTTATGACGCATTTTAGAAGTTCAAAAACTTCTAAGCAAATTATGGCTCAGTGCACAATATTTTACTATTTTCGTCAAGTGTATAATCTTTTAAAATTGCATGAACAATGTCTGTAATTAATTCATATTTCTTATCACTGCCATGTTAATGCATTTACTGTCGCTGAGTCTATTTTATGTGGTAGCAACCTTTCAAAGTAGATTACAGTGAAAAATGAGTCAAAGTTTTATTCATAAGACCTTGTAAACTTGTTAGAAAATATCTGGCAAACAAAAGCTAAAGCAACACTATTAAAACAGAAAAATTGTGCTACTTTTGAAAAATAAAAAAAAATAAAAAAATTGACCTTTTATTCCTTGATAAGAACAGCAAAGCAAATTCCTCTTAGATGCACTAGAATATCTAACCAGTACACAAGAAGAAATCTGGACAAGCTAAGCTGTTTACAAATCTTAAGGTTGGAGGACTAGTTTGTAAGAAACAAATGAAAATTCACTCCGCCAAATGCTGAACTACCAGACCCCCTCCACAAACAACCCCTCCAGCTCCCAATTAAATATAAAACCATGAAAACAAGAGTAATTGAAAATTCCAAGAAAAAAAAACCAAAAACAAAACAAAACAAAAAAAGGTCAAACAATGGGCAAAGAAACAGGAGCAGAAGATTTGTATAAAAGCCAGGTCTAGAAAACATGCGTAGGAGAAAGCACTCTGGAGAGGGTGGGAAGTAGAAAACTCAATAGAGGACTGTGATGCTGACATGAACCAGATGAAGACTGCTGCTTAGGTAGTGACAATGTCAATACTGCCAGTGTTGATGATGGAACTAATTATGCTATTGCTGATGGCGAGGACATTAGGGAATCCCATGTAGATGGAAATAGATGTAAATAAAGAAGCTGGTTATGAAGGTGCATGTTGTTTGGATTGATATGCAGGCAATGGTGATAAGGACTGCAATACAGGTGGAAAGGATGCAACCCAAAGACTGCAACTTACACGTGAGAAAGTGGATGGAAAGAATGTTTTGACATTTCCAAAAAAGAATTCCATAACAGTCTTGCTTTGGTGCTAATCAAAATGGGTATCAAGGCACATATGTGATGGGGTTTGCAAAAAAAAGAAAAGAAAATCAGTTACAAGCCCTGCATTTACTTGCCAATGTATGCTAAGCAGTACAAGTTCATTATCTTTCACCAATTTTATATTCTTTTATGAGAGATTTTGTTGTAAACTAAGTTAAACACAATTATCTGAGAAAATATGCAGCAATAAAAGATTTTTCTAAAAAAAAAAGTTAGTTTCTGTCTTATCAGTCATGTCATTGAATCCTTATAGTTAGACATGTTTACAGACTCTGGAAAATAATTACCTGTTAATATGTCAGCACCTTTTCATGTTTTGTTTGTAGTTTCAGCTTAAAGCTTTTTTACTTCACACCAAAGATTCAGTAACTTTGTGCTGGATTGCTGATCTGTCCACAGTTGATTTCTTTTATATTAAGATAAAAACTATTCTCTGCATGATTACAAACAAGGTAAAACATTTATAAAAGATACATGGATGTTAAAGATTCATTCCAGCCTAACTAAAATTACTCAGAAAGCTTCATACTTTGAGCTATTTCTGTTAGTCTGTTAAACATTATGTTATGCCTACTGTCACTGTCCATGTTAAAACTCCAAATATTCTGCTCTAACAGCAGATGTGAGGAATTGTGTGCTCAGGTCATGTCACTCTCAACCAAACAGAAAAGAATATAATTTCCCTAGCAGCGTATTGCTATTTTTGCACTGTTGTCATCGTGCATCAGTGTGAATGAAATTATTCTTCATTATTTTATCACCATTCCTTCTAGGCAAATGTGCGCACACTGGTGGATGTGATTATTACCATCTGTATTATAGTGACGCCGCTATAAGAAAAGGTTGTTTCACTGTAAAGAAATTACAGCGTTTTAGTGTAGTGGTTTTAGTAAAGGTGTGGTGTGTTTTATTCTTTTTCAGTAGTTACAGTTGAGATGTACAAAGAAAGCATAGAAAGGTAAAGAAGGAAGTACATGTACTCATCTGGTCAGAAAAAAGCGTGGTCTATTTGTGTGAAACCATGTGCCCCCATGTAGTGAGAACCTTTTTCACCTTGTTCCTGCATGTCTGGAACGGAAAAAAATGCTGATCGCCATGTGAGATCCCTAATTATTTAGCAAAGCCAGATGGAGTTTATGTTCCATCAGTGAAATAAAAAGAGCTGACCATCGTTTTAGGCTTGCTACAGTCTTACAGCATTCTAGCTTTGCACGTTTGCGCTTTAGATATACACTTTGTAATTTATACTTTTACACCTATTGAGTAAATTAATTAAACTGACAAAAGTTACATTTTAGAACAGAGTTTTATGCGACAGCATTTTAACGAATCTTGAAATACATTTACTCATCATTATAGCTCTGGCAGATTTAGATTAACTGTCACTGCCTGTTTTATTTGCTGCCTAAACCAAATGTGGTATTTATATAACTGACTTAATAAAAGTCAGATATCACAGGCAACATGTTTTGTTCTACCCCTTTTGTTGAACAAAACGACCCCAATGTGTAAAGGTGACCAGACCCACCATACTGTTTTCATAATCTGTGAGGACAGAACCCAATAAAAATAAAAAAATCTTGTATTTGAACAGAGAAAAAAGACAATTCCTATAATTCTTAAAGCATTTTAAATATGAGAGCAAGGAGTATATAATGAAATCAAGAAAAGGGACAGTCAAAAACTAACTTAAAACAAGATTTTGTCTGTTACAGTAGTATATCACCCTTTTCCTCTAAAGAATTATACTGCTTTTCCAGCTGACAATGGCCTTTTTCCCTTCCTTTTGTAAAATGAAATTAACTGCTGAACTCATATTTTCTTGCACTTTTTGCCATAAAAACCTACAGGAACTTTATGGCATACAGAACAAATGGTGAGCTCAACCTGTGACACCAGTGAAAGATGATACTTACAGCCGCATATTTCTTTCAGACATTATGAGGGTGATGATGAATTAAGGGGAACACTGGACATGGAGCATTTTCATGGCACAGATGCCGAGACCTGATAGCCTTCAGGGCCAGCAGAGATGTGAAAAGCCAGTCTTCTATGATCTCAAGATAGAGAGACACTCACCTCTCGCTAACCTCTGGTGTCAAAGCGCCATGAAGAAGTGGAGGCTCACCCTGAGGGAAGGAGTTTATGATTATGATAAAATGTTCTCCAACAACTGCTTGTTTCTAATATAGGTGCTATGATTGTGTTTTGAGGGCAAAAGTAGCTATGCAGTTGTTTGAGATATGCTAAAATTTATTTGCTTTTGTTGGTCATTTTCCATCAGAGCGTATGATCTAGATCAAGAGCCGTGTTTTATAGTACAATATTTATATCTGGCTTTAAATCAGATGTGACCTGAAAGTCTCACAAATGTCATTTCTTTTACACAGCATTGCAAAAAGAAAAGCGTAAAAGTGACTCATCACAAACATTCAAGGTTTACAGTTGATTGCTAATTTTAAGGGGTTTCTCTAAGTTTCATTAAAAAGCTGTTAAAGGGGGTAAAAGAGGCTAAACATTGGTGCTGAGCTTAATTTCCACAGGGATTTAAAGACAATCTGTCCTCACATCAGGAGTCATTCATTCATTTATGGTCTTTAAAATACGACTTGGGAAAGGTCAATGCAGAACAGGCCTGGGGACCATGTGCCAATGAAAGAAAGATTAAGATCCACAGCATTGAAAAACCATCACTGACAATACAAACAACCCTTTGGGAACTTGTGACATGTTTCAGCTTAGTGAAGTCTCTTTCACTATACACTGGGGATTGCAGAGTTTAATTACAACAAACAATGTGATTGTTGTGTGGCATGGATTTAGATATACTACCTTTTATTTTCCTCTATCATTCATTATTGTGGGTGCATAAAAGAGTTATTTGTGTATTTTTTTTCTCTCATACAAATTAATGAATGAGACATTTTGTTAATCAATTGCCTTTGATCTTGTTAAACCACAAATGACAAAGTAGCCATATACATGTGTTCTTTAAAATCCAGCCATTTATACATCTGCCTCTATTTAGTACAGAGTGCCAAACATCTAGATCTGTTTGTACAAAAGCCATTGATTTATATGAATGCCAGGGCTCATTTGGAAATCCATCAGACATTAAATAGATCAAGGAAGTACAAAAAGGGAACAATAGTCTAGAAAAGCAGTGGGAAAGCTAGACGCTGTCATATTCATAAGTTTAATTTGTTTCTGTAACATAATTCACGAAGTATAACGTCATATGATTATACATGGATTTTTTAAGCTTTTTGTTAATTATGATGATTTTTCACTTGCAACTAGTAGAAACAGCACTTATGATTAGAAAAGCACGAACTGATGAGGAAAAAAAACATAAATGTTTAATAGCTGCCTGAAGGTTGTTATTTCAGAAGGTAGTTTTAATCTGACAAGCCAAATATGACTGAATACTGAGAAATGTGTAATCAGCATTAAGGGTGTTATGTATTTTATGTATTTTCCAGTCATTGTTTTAATTTATTTGCCTGAAGTAAGGACTTCATTTCAGTAAAATAAAGTCATTAGGCATCACAATCACGTTAAGTTGCTATAAAAATTACTTTGCAATTTGATGCCTTGAAATTGGCCTTTGTCTCTTTAAGTGGCTACTACTCTGACTCTTATAGATGTAATTGTCATTATACAGTAACAAGACATTTATGAGGCACACAGAAAGGAAGGAGATTAGGAAACGAGTGAGAGGGCACGGCACTGTTTATTCATCAATTAACCTACTAATAATTAATTATGAGGGGCATTTCATGTATTGAGAGTCAATACCAGTGTAATTAAAACCAGAAACCCAGTTAAGACAACTCCAAGCCGCTACAGTGCATACCTGTCAAGACTCCCATTTTGAGACTACAGTTTCCTGCCATGCTCCTGTATTAGCATTTTTCCGTAAATATCCCGCATCATGGCGCTCCCCGCAGTTACGTTAGATTATCACCCCCTCCCCCTACTCTTACGTTAATTACATTTATTTCGCACACACCCCAGCCCCGCTCTAATGTTAAAAATCAAGAAAAAGAAGTAAATAGCCTATATGACTGAATACATTTTGAGGCTGTTTAAAATGATGTTCTTTGCACGCTATTATTAGACAAGGTAATTATTGGTGAACATAGAAACAGTATTCACACTGACAGTATTCTGTACAGTTCTACAGTTCATTTCACTTTGCATGATCTAAAAAAAAAAAGCATAAAAAATGCATTAATGAATTTACTCTGTACATTCATAGGATGACATGCTGCATTCATTGATTTCCGCAAAATAGTCTGACAATTTAAGTTTTTGATCTTAGTCTGTAATACAAGCTTGAAAATGTGTTCCAATTCTGCATTATTCATCTGGACCCGTTATATGGATCTGGACCCTTCATATTAAGAGAAGGAACGTGAACATATCTATTTTTTAATTCTTTTTATCAGTATTCAGTGTTTGTCGATATTGCCCTTGGTGCTACCTCTTTGTCCTTAACTGCTCTTCCTGTGTGCCAATCAGAATGGAAAAATTATAAAAACTCCTAGTGTAATTTATACAGAAGACCAGCCACGACCACTTTTGATATAGATGTTTGTTATGCAATAGCTCTCCTATTTACTGCAATCCTTGTTGTTAATAGAAGCACTTATGTGGTGGTTTCATTTTGAATAATTTTATATTCTCAGTTAAGACTAATGTTTTTCTTTAGCTTTGGGTATCGTAACATCATATGGCAGAGTGAACAAATATCCTCAAAAAATGGAAAACTGATTATTTTCATATGAATTCATGCTTTGTTTGTCTGTGTTATGGGTAATTCATCCCAAAAATGATGTATGTTTGTTCTATAGTCCTGTTTACCAAAGTAAACTCACATGGTTTGGCTGCTAACTCAAATCCAATCCCAAAAACAATTCCACCACTAAACAGCAATGAATGGAGAACTGCTCCAAAATTTGGCTTAGAAATCTTTGGGTCAGCTCGTTCAGTCTTTGGGGACAATATAAGTGCAAAAAAGCAGATTGCTTCAGACAATTTGATCATCCACTTCTGGGCATGGGCTCTCCATTACCTGACTGAAATAGGCCTCTCCCAGGAGGCCGCAGACCTCATTGAACAGAGAAGGTGGGGACAGTAATTAAATCTTGGGCCAATTCCAAATTGCTTCCCATTAGTTTGTTTCCAGCACGTAGGCACTGTATCTTCGATATGCTGCTCGCAGGCCCTATTCTGGGCCATGTTGACATGCTGCTGCTGTTAAATGTGCCCTAATTTATTAGGGCTCTAATTGTGTGTTGCCATGTTAGTTTTGGCCCATGTGCACTGACACATGAGCCTGTCGTATTGTCTGCTGAAATGGAAAAACGCTGCTCGAGGGACTTCTTTGTAGCTTGGGATTCGTTCTGAAAACAAAGACCAGTCTTTACTAGTAAACGTTTAGCCCTCCCCAGTTTACGTATTTCACTTGCACATGTTATAGATGTCAAAAATTGTTAATGCTAAAGCAGAGTCTGTAACAAATCTAAAGCAAAATAAATGAAAAACCATATAATCTTAATAACAAAAATCTAATCAGTGACACCTCAGAACCCCTATCGATTTAGAGCTTGCAGGAAACAATGTCATTGCAAATGCTTAGTTTAAAATACCACATAGACCCATTCAATAAATTAAAATAATATTGAAAAGTCTTTTTATTTCAGGAACTTTATCACTAAGTGAAACACATATAGATTAATTACACGCAGATGGATGTTTGAAAACCTTATTTCTTTGAATTATAATGAAACTATGGTACTAAAAATTGGAATATTACCGACCAATTTAAAAAAAAACACTTTTAATTACAGAAATGTAGTCTTAGTGAAAAGTATGTTTAGTACCTGCTAAAAAATGGTCAATTTTCAGAAGTTACTTTCAGAAGTTACAAATAAGCTTCATTGGGATTCATATTCTAATTTATTGAAGATGACTGTACAAGCTGGTAAATAGTACTCCAAAGACTTTCCTGGTGGTGGCAGCATGTGGGGTTTAGAAATATTACTGTTTCAGAACTGCCCTGCCAGAGTCTTCACTTGAATCTGATAGAGAATGTGTGGAATGAGGTGAAAATTAGAACAATGTTATGGAGCGAAGGTCCGAAGATCTGGAGCTCATCATCGGAGATAACTCAAAATACCACTGAAAACATGGGAAGTGCAGTCCAGCAAAGAATTGTTCGATTGTTGTAATGCCAATGACGATTTTTTGTTTTATTATTTGTATATTGTGAAGGGTATGAATACATTTTGCTTTCCATTTTTTTCATAAAATGCAAACTAAAATATTTTTGTTTTTCTTGTTGCAAAACTGGTCCTTTACATTGTTGCATTATCTTTATGACAAATAAACTCCTTGGTTGAATTAAACTTATTTTAATCCAAGTAAGTTTGGATACATTTAGACTTAACACTATATATACACATCAGGATCCACATATGTCTCAACATACACAAGCGCTTGCCCTACTCTAAAATCGAGACACCTCTTTTTCCTGGGAAGTTGACAGGCAGCAGTGTCTGTGTCACACTGAAACTCATCAGCTTATCCAACTGGAAACACTGCTCTTCCAGGGCAGCAGTGCACATTGGGGATCTTAGCATCTTTGTAGAATTAGCTTTATTCATTCATACCAATGGAGCAAGAGGAGACACTGAATGTAGGGCTTTATGTAGGCAAAGACCAAAACACAACCGACCATTTTTATGGCTTTTCTGTCCTTTGTTATTTGCTGGTCATTGCTTTTTTTTTAATGAGTTAAAACAATAGTAGAATAAAAAATATATCTTACATGTTGTGGTGCTTAAGAATTGAGAGTGTTTTTCATCTATTGCTTCAAGTGTATCATTTCATGTTATTTCCCCTGCTGAAAGACATTTGGGTCACATTTGAGAAAGCACCAAACTGAGACAGATATAGGTCTCAATCAAATACATTTTCTCATTGCTTAAATATTCAAGTGTCAAAATGTTGAGCAGATATGCTTCTTGTAAAAATTGGATTTATTTTTCTCCAGTGACTGCAGAGCCAAAAAAAAAACTCCACTGTAAAAGTTGAAGTATTTCTTTATGTTATTCTCACCATATTGTTTGGAATACTTTAAAAACAAACAACACTTAAAGTTCAAGTTTTTACTCTGAAAAAAAAGAGTGTTTATGAAACATATACTATAGCCTACGGCTAAAGATAGGCCCAAAAGTAAGCGGAGAAAGCACTATATATTTGTCAGTTTAAATTGTATGTGTTTTTGTATTCTGAAACAGAATTTTATCTTGTTGTGGTACATTAGGCAACTCAGTATATGAATTATCCTACCAGTAACAAAATCAGCTACAGAACTACACAAGTATCTACAAATTGTTGAAAAATTTTTCAAAACAGTAATGCACATCAAAATAACTTTATGCAAATAAAAACCATTGAAGAGGCATCAAAAGCAAACAGTTAAACTGTTGTAGCCTTTATCAGTAAGTCTCAAAAAAGTAATTTTGCTATTTACAGTAACTCCTAGTTCTGTGTCCGAAAACACATCTTCCCTCACTAGCATTAATGGTTCTTAACCTATTATTTTTTCAAAATATTTTCTTATACTTCCTTCTTTAGGATGAGCAACATCCAATAAAGTATTTTCTGATGTATTAACTTACAAAGTAACTTGCAATCTTAATGCATGTCATCGTCTTAATTTGTGAAAATATATTAAAATACTGTGCATGCACACAGAAAGCAGGTTACCCTGTCATGTTGGGCCAATATGAATTAACTTCTGGATGCTACAAATTTACTTGAATCATTTTAAATCAGCAAAAGGAACAGTCTGTCCTAATTTTAAAACTGTACATTTGAATCCATTTTACATAATCTCAAAAACTGAAGTTCATTGTAACTTAACCGTTCAACATACATCCTGGGAAAGCTTTTCCTTTATTGTGTTACTTAAACAATGCTCTGAGACTGGTTTTATGATTAATTTATTTTTATAGATCTTTTGTTCCTGATGAGGCCTTATATATATATATATATATATATATATATATATATATGTATTTTTTTCTTTTACATTTGATTTCAGACAGGCATATTTTGTCTTTTTTCATC
Source organism: Xiphophorus hellerii (assembly GCF_003331165.1). Taxonomy (NCBI): domain Eukaryota; kingdom Metazoa; phylum Chordata; class Actinopteri; order Cyprinodontiformes; family Poeciliidae; genus Xiphophorus; species Xiphophorus hellerii. Next base: position 7,354,764 of record NC_045680.1, read on the forward strand.
AAATTCTAAATGATATCTCTTATTAGATTATAGCTGGCTTACCGTTAGTTGTCATCTTCCTTTTCTGAGCTGTATTGTAGCAGTAGCATTACAGAGACAGTTTTGCAGTCAGAAGGGACAGTGAAGGCCAATGTCAACTGCTGACCCTGGGGATATAGGCAGAAGCGAATTAACATATTCATAGATTCTCATTCGCCAAATGAGGCAAAATGTGGAGTCACACCCCAAGGCTTTTCAAAGCCTTCACAATTTGCTTACTGATTTATTTTATATCAAGATTTATTATAGGTTGATTATTACTGCATTACAATTGTAGTTGGGCTATTTTCTCCAATGCAGCTAGCAATCTACATCTCAACTTTGCTGGAACACAAAAAATTTGTTGATACAAGTATCAAGATAAGCTTCTATAAAACTTTTTTAACTACATCAGGGAACATTAAAGAATTTGCATAAGGTATTGTGTTCTCTATTATTTCATTAAGATATAATAAAATTATAATGTTATTACTTCTTTTAAAGTTCCTTTAAAACAAGCTTTTTTTGCTTAATTAAAACTTTCACACTCTTTTCTGACAAAGTAACAAGGCTCATGCTGCAGTTTTCCGAAAAACAGTGCAGCACAGGTGATACTGTCGAAAGTGAACCCTTAACTGCTGATAGTAGAGCTGTGTACTTGCTCAGACTGACAGCTCCTGCATGGTACAGTGATATAACTCATCTAGTATTAATGATTCAGGCTCTTTACTGTTTCAACACAAGACGCCAGAAGCCTGAAGCTAAGGAAATATGCAAAGATGACTCAGACTAGTTTTCTTTCCTTTTCTTCCCTTACCTCTAAGACACTACTTTTTCTTCTTATCAAACCTTGAAACACAACCTCACGCATATTTCTAAGAAACAAACAATACAAAAAACACTTTTACACATCACCCATCACTCAGTCTCTTACCAAGGTTTTTTCTCGTGTAATTGCTTTCAAATTGTCAACATAAAAAATATGAAAGATCCTCCCTCTCTTCCCTCTGTCAACCTTTGCTTTCAGCTTGACAACCAACTGATGGGCTTCTCAACAACGAAAAGCTATCAATAATTAAATCTGTGATCACTTAGGGGATGTTGTTTCCCCCCCCTTTCCAGTTGAGATGACATGATTTCCTTTAAAAGAAAAGGGGTAAAATAAGCTTGTTTACTGCCCCAATTTCACCCAACAATCTTGCTAAATGTAATACCAGTGCAGCGTAGTGGAGCTGTGCCAGGCATCGGGGGTCTTTTCTGATCAAACAAACTCTGCTCATCCGCTCAAATCCACCATCCCCCCGCTGCATCCCTCTCAGGAGAATCACTGGCATTTTTTGAGAAATGAGGATTCTATATGAATCTGTAATGACGGATCTTACTCATCTCACCCACAGAAACTGAGCAAAAGAAGAGTTATGATGAAACAAGATTGTTTTCTCCTCTGTCTGACAGACGATTTGCAATTTTGCCTCAAACCTCCAATTAGGAGCATTTATCTCAACACAGCAGGTGTGTGAATATGTACGTTTGCATGCACAAACCTTTATAAGCATCTCCGTCGTTTTTAAAGTGCATCTGTGCGTACATGTTTCGTGGTTAAAAGTGTGCTGAAATCAATGTGTGTTTATTTTGTGTGTCTACGATAGCCAAATGTACAGGCTACAGCAGGTGTCCTTGAGGTCCGAGTGCATTATTCAGCTCGGTGTGCAGGTGCAGCCTCTGACAACATCTCTCAGAACTCTCATTTTTCAACTCAGTCTGCCCTTTAACAACAGGGATGCACTTAACTTGGAAATATAAAAATACAACTATTAACTGAAATACTTTTATCATTGGCTCTTTTTTATTTTGTGTTAACTGAAATACTTCTATCACTTATTCTTTTTTATTTTGTATATCTGCTCTATGGGTATCAAATTATAAATAAAATAATAGTAATTTATATAAAATCATGTCAAATTTAGAGAAAAATAACTTAAACATTCTTTCAATTTTTTTTATGTAAACAAACCTAATAGAAAATGCAGATGTGAAGCATGTCTGGAAGGTGAAGTCTTCACTTTACATGTAGCAATAAATGTGGAACCTAATTTCAACTTTTAAAAATTCCTCACATGCACTGGGGCAAGATCCTCCAGAGGAAAAGCAGGGCGTTCCTGGGTCAGCCGAGAAATGTAGTCCCTCCAGTATGTCCTTCCTGTGCCAGTAATTACAAATAATTATTAGAAGGATTTAGATGAGAACAGATAAAATTGCCACAAGTAGCAGGTTGGTCTTAAAACACAGGTCCTTGTTAAATGTGCTTTTTGAGGTGCAATAGTGCCCTGTTGAAAGACCCAGTCATCAGATTTGGGCTTCTACTCAAATAGCCAGCCACAATTTGATGCTACTAAAGAAACTGAAGCTCTATTGTTTCATTGAAGAAGTATTGAAGCAACAATACTTTATCAAAACATGATGGTGATTTTGGGTAGACATGGAAGCTGTTAATCCCTGACACAGTTGTGTATCGTTCAGTTCCCAAATTAAAGGCCTTCAAAAACCTTCAAAAGTATTCTTTTTTCATAGTTGTACAGTTAGTCACATTACTACATACATAGCTAGACATGCAGTAACGTAAAACCACCATCGTAGTATTACATGTTTTGCCAATGCATGCTATTGCACTGTCTGAATGTATGGAAATAAGGAGGACTTTGTGGAATACAGCACTCTATGGAATTTTTGAAGTATGTGTTTTGCTCTTCATGTACTCCTCTTAGCAATTATCCATTCTGATGAAAATCAGTGTTCTGCTGAGAAGCTACTTTGTTGTGTAGTCACTATCTTACTCTTGTTTTTCTCTACTCTAAGGATCAACTGTAGGGAAATTACATTTAAATGCTTTATGTGTTATATGAAGTAGTCTGACATTTCTAAGCTCAGTTAAAGGAAAGTAGGTAAAGCTATCAATTTCTGCCACTGTAACAGTTCCTGAAATGAGTTGTTCAGAATGCCTAAATATCTACTGCTGTGATTTGTTGAAACAACTACTCTAAGTCTGCACAATTTGGTTCACCTCTCTTAGGTCGGTAGGAGGTTTGACGATGGCAACTGTATAAGGTTGGAAGAAAGAAAAATAATAATGATAAACCTCTAACCACAATAAATTAAAACCCAATTTTTTTTTTTTAAAGAATGCAGCATCTGGTCATGGCTTTAACAAGGGACATCAATGAACACACTTTTCATTTCTCCCCAAAACACATTGACAAAACAAACCAAGCAATACATTCAATTATCTCAGTTTCCCTCTTCCACTGAGCTCAAATCAGTTCCTATAACATCAATTTAACGCACTGTCCGTATCAGTTTACACGCTCAAAGTTCACTCGTCCCGGGGTAATTAGAGAAGAGTTCCGTTACTCCTAATTTTTTTAATGAATCATTTATTTTATGGAATCATGCCTGAGCCAAAGAAATACAGCAAATAAAATGCTTTGAGATAACGATAAAAAACAGCAAATCCGATGAGAAGAAAAAACTCTTTTCAGGTCCTACCACCCTCCTGGGAACAGGTGGCCATGGTATGGAATGACTTGGGTAGATATCTCCAGCATCCACTCCTCTCATTTCAGTTCAGTTCAGTATTTCTGAGTTATTATCACGGTGTAATAAGTCATCTGACAGTTTTGATTGCATCTCTTTTGTGTTGGTAGTCTGCACATGGTAGTTCATGTGCAGTTCCACCTCAACCGTATATAAACAGATATAAACATGCAGTGAATAAATTGATTTTCAATCAGTTTTTTGCACCAAAGAGTTAATAAATTAAATTGACATCTGTGACGGTATACAAAATAGACCAGAAAATATTACAGTAAGCACATTGTGAGGGAACGGAAAACTTATTGTGAGGTAATGCAAAAGTATTGCGAAGGAACGCAAAAGGAACATTTTCCCCCATGTTCCCTACAGGGCTCCATACTTATGTTACACTTGCATTTTCAAAACAAAATAAAATTCAATAAATGAACCATCTCATAGAAAATGCCTTTTCCATTCTCACATATTAATGCAAATAGCCAATTACCTATATAACTGCATCAAAATATAGCAATAATAGTAATCCAGGTCACAATCGAATTAGCCACAAAAGCTAGAAAATGTTTAAGTTGTAGCTGATTCATGAAAATAACAATAATAATAAAAAAAACCTAGTACTATGTGGCTGCGCTAGCTCACATTTCACAGGGCTTATACCCAGTGATGGCATAGTTACTTTGAAAAAGTAACTTTAATAGGATTACTGATTACTCCTTGAAAAAGTAGCTCAGATTACTGACTACTTGATTTGGAAAGTAACTAAGTTACATTAAAAGTAACTTTTTAGTTACTTTCAGCAGCTGCTAACAACAACGCTGTGAAAATTACATTGATCTTTGAAAATACTTAATTGTAAGCTATTTTATAATGTAACATCAACAAGGTGTCTCCACTTATAAGGTTGAACTGAAGGGGAGATTTTTTAATGGTTACAGTACAAAAAAAAAAAAAAAAACCGTTAGTAACTTGTACATGTTTTTCTGTGGTCCACTATTGTCTGGAAAACTCTAAGAAGGATTTTAACCCCCCACACTCCTCCAGCCTCCAGGCACAGCGCTCCTCCTGCGGCTCCACAATTCAGATAGCTGCTGCACAGATTTGTGACACTTATCTTAATATTAATAATTAGAATGGCGTTTAGTTGCACAACTTTACAGACTTGTTCATTTGTGGCTGTTTTCACGTTTATTGCGCTGTTCATATTAGTCTCGATGTTTCCAATGTTCTGGATTGCTCGGCGTAATTGACAGGTAATATATTAACTTGACATTAACAAAGACACAGCGGGACAGATCGTCCGCGAAATGATGGACAGGGAGAGTCTGACTGAAACTATGTGGAGGTCAGACACATTCTGGGGTTTATGTCTGCTTATTTCCAAGCCCAAATGAGCAACTTCACGTTCAAAAACGAGCCCAAAAAGCGCAACCCGCGACTCATTAAATTTGCTAGAGACTTAAAAAAAACAAAAAAAGCCCACAGCCGCTTATAATAATCGGACTTGGCGACAGAAACTCAAAATACTTAGAGAAAGGTTCTGGCTTCCAGCACAGTCTGGGCTCACTCCACCTGACTCGTATTGTCTCCGGTAGATTTTGTGAACGATGACATCGATATTTTTGCGCTGTTTTATAATTGCTGTCTTCCTGTAGTTTAGCAATGGCAGTAGAGGAAGTGAATGAAGCAGTTCAGTCTGAGTTGGCCACGCTTCCAAACATTGAATTAGCATTAACAGCGCCCTCGTTCGGATCGGCGCTTCTCTCTTTGCAGGGGAGGATTGTTATTTACTGCGCAGGCAATTTCCGGTAAGCTTCTTAGCGTTGCGCATTACTTAAATCATGGGCAAATTTAAAACCGCAGTACAGTCCACATCTCCTAGGGAGAGATCATTTCTCGACAGCCCAGACTCTGAATAAAGCAAAGTATGGTAAGGGTCTGATTTTTACCAGGCTAGAGCAATGGCGTTCATGAGTAAATTTTCAATATTATTAGGTGGCAAAATCGGAAAACTACAGTACACACCGAAAGGAGACGCTGGTCTCCTTCTGGTGTATACTTGCTTCCTGTTTTTCAAGGCAATTGAAAATGAGATGGGGTACAAGAAGGTTTATGAGTTAATCTACATTACAGTTGTATGCACAGTGACAGAAAGATGATACTAGCATTGTGACACCTCATAAATTATACAGTGACAAACTGGATCAGAAAATATGATACACAAATCTGTTTTTTTTAATAAACTGATGTGTTCTTTTTAATGAGAATACTGCTGCATGCAATTGATAGATTTGCCTCAAGGTGAGGTGAATGAACTAAATTGAACATGTCAGAACTTGTAAAGGGGGACGTCATAGGTAATCATGATATATATATATTTTTTTTGCCAGTCCCAGTGATATTCTACTTGAACTAAACATGGCAGCCCATTGTTCTGACCAAGATCACAGGAGACTGTGCACCCCTAAAAGTCACATCCTAGAATCCCCACTGATACACTTACTAGCGCAGCATTGTGACGTTGCACTCTGTAATTGTGGTGGGAATTGGGAAATCTTCTCATCAGAGGGGAAAAAACATCCAATAAAAAGTGGTGTAGGCTGCACTAGCATTACCAACAAAGAAATTGTTGTTAGTTTATATTTGAGCCCAGATATTTCCCTATCAACTGACTTAGTTCTTCTGCATTATTGTCCTCTATTAACACTGAGCATCTTTTGCCGTAAGTTTATGTACTTTAAGTTTCAAATTTAGCATTTTTCCATTAGTGTTGTTTGTTTCCTTTCTCCTCATTTATTTCTCGTTCTCCTTTTGGTTTTATGTGCCGCTAGGAAAATTACTTTGTTTGCTTTTTGATTTATAAGCTGTCCCAGTGTTGCTTTCAAAGGTGGAAATCGATACAGAACAGAGATAAATCTTCAGAGACACTTTGTCATAATGTCATCTTGAATTAGTCTGTGGGCTGCAATGTGAGCCCCATTTTAAACTTTTTATCTAAGGAAAATATATTTTTTCTTAATTTTCATCCTGCTAGGGAAGTTTCAAAAGTCAAGATGCCAAGTGATTTGTAATTATTTCATTTTATTTTTATGGAAACAAATTAAAAGTTCTTGCACTTAATATCAACAGCTCTTGTCTATCAAATGAATGTAAAGTGCTGCTAAGATATTTCAATTTGCTGTATCTGTATTTGCTCTGTTAATAACACTCATAATATTGTGTGTTTCGTATGTGTTGCTAAGGCAACTGTAAATATCAAGTAACGCATATCAAAGAGTTTGAAGGGTTTACCTCAGCTCTTCATGTCTGCTGGTGTAAATACGTTTTAGGATCAGTTTGCAGCCCAGATCTACACAAACTGTGGCTCCTATCAGTGTTGGTCTTAGTGCAAGCTAAATAAATACAGACAATTTGGTTTTTAGAATCATGTTATGTGAAAGTCATTAAATTATTCTGCCTGGAAGAACTTGTAATTTTGTCAAGTTTCAGTACAGCACATTGGCTTTTGTTAAGAATCTCTGAGTGTAAACTGAATGAATTCTTATTCCTCCAGAGGTGAGAGTATCTGCCATTTGTTCTCGGGTAAGATGAGTGCACAGGGGGCTTTTTAAATTATAATGTTTTCATGCATCAGTGCCATATGATTGCAGTGGTTTTGAAACATTATGGGTTGTTAAGGTGCTAAGGTGACCCAATCCCTCAATGAGCGGGGCATATGCAATCAAGGAATGAATACCTTATTTCATGCTAGATTTAAACAGGCTGTTCAGCTCATTTTGAGATGTTGTGCTCTGCTGCACCTTGTTTGTGCTTTTAATTTTTAAGATCCATCATCTTTCACTCTGAAAGCATGCAGTAATGCTTCTACAGAGCCAACAAAAAGGACAAGGCTTTGGTAGAAGTTATTACTTTCAAGACGGTTTATTTCCCATAACACCCAGTAATACATTGTGAGATAGTGCTTTGATATAAATTTCCAAGATATTCTCCATAGCAGAATTTTTAAAAGTGATTTCCAGAAATAGCCTGGCTATGGAATGCAATAAATAACACTGTCAGAGACCGTTAGCTTTGGGAAAGTACATTAAAAGGAAAGGCACACACAAGGTGCTGATGATAGAAAATGAATGTTCATTAGCATAATGATGTTCAACACATTATGTCACCATACTGTGACAACCTAAACCTCCTATTTTAGATGTGGTATTGCATCTTTTTGTCTCCTGGCACCACTGTGGTTGACAGGAATGTGAAGGCTGTAACCATGAATCAGACAAACTTTTTCCTGCTATTTATGATTCTGAAGAGGAAACAAACACTGAAACTGAATATAGCACATTTATGAAATAAGACCAGTTCATTAAAAAATTGATTTAGTTCCAAAACATGTGTTAGAAGTGACAGGTGGCACATGAACATGTGGTTTTAAATAGCAATATGCAGTAAGATGAAATGGGCAAAGGATGCTGGTGGCTTGCCACAGATAGATTAGAGTTGTTTGAGGTTTTATGGGGAATACATTGAAGCTAAGAACTCTGGGAAGAATGTGGTTGGGACTATATAATCTCTAATTTAAACTAGAGATAAGCAATAGCTTTAAGTGGTTCTTAACCAGTGATTTTACATTTACTGAGAAATCTCTTTCTGTAGTCAGATTATTTAATAAATTTAATAAAGGACAAAACATTACTTAGAATTATTTTTTATTTATTGCATTGACTATTATTTTTATTCACTGTTGATTTATTGAAAGTCACTAAATTAATGTTTACTTTATTAGTTACCCATGAAGAACAAGAAAAACTTTTTTGAAGCTTAGAAATACTGTACCCACATAGCTGTCTTTTCATTTAATAAAGGATTTCACTTCCATTAGAAAACACAGATAAATGCTGATAGGTGTATGCTGACATAAGATGTGTTTCCTGATTTAAATAGTGGTTGGACCTTGTTAAAGTTCAACCCTGGTGGTATAACTGTGTATTAGATAGATACGGTTATGAGCTATGTAACTGGACAAATCGAAGCATCTATATGAGATTTCTAGAAGTTTTGAATAGAAGCTAGCATAACTTTTAAGGCATGCTGTTAATGAGCTTCAAGCTGCTTTTCTGGTGATTCTAGAATATTCCTCTGTACCCTTAGTAATTTCCATGAAGAAATGTGTTTCAACTTTTCTTTCAAACTGTTACTACATGCCAAAGTAAAATTGTATCAGTCTGTTGTAAATATATAGATTGTAATAATTTTAAAAGCTGCAGCATCTAACTTTTATAAAAACAATGTTTTTTTTAACATATTTGTTAATATTGTCTCTATGTTTTGACAAAATCAAGGTCCTCTGCCTCTTCCCTGTGGTCCTTCGAATGTATTAGGACTGTCAATCATGCTTGCGCATGAGCTGCTCAAGATTCCAGACTTGCTGAAAAAAATCATTTTAAAAAATCTGTCTTGCCTAAAAAGGCTGGTTAAATTATTTTTCTCAGAATTGGCAAGCTTTTTTTTCTTTACAATCAGGTTGAAATCCTTATTGTTATCCAAGATCTTAAATTAAGTAACCTCTCTGTCAATTTACATTTTGCCTCTGTAAGGTAAAGGAGCAATTCCAACCCTTTTTCTTTATTTATTTATTGTTTAATCTGCATAATATTTATCGGTATTGTCAGTCCAATTTTTTGGTCTGCCACATGATGTAAGAGCTTCAGATGATTTTGAGTGACAGAAGAAATGATGCAATATTCTTGTTTCCCTGCTCAGTGTCAGCCGGTGGCATTGTCACAGAGCACATTTTGGAATCAATCACTCTATCACTTCTCTCTGCTCTAATGAAAACTGAGTGTTAAAAAGGATGAGGATGCTTAAAATATCTGATTTTATCAACTCAGTAATTTTACTAGGATAAGGCAAGCAGCTGTTTACACAAATAATCTTCTTTTGTCTTATCCACAGATATCATATTTAGGTCTGCTGCCCTTTCCATCCGTGGGTTTACCAGAAGAGGGTGCATATTCCAGGCACTGCAGCGTCAAGATATCATCCTGTTAAAGCTGCAAGCACAATGCGTTTATGCTGACAAAAACTATCACCTCCTCTACACATAAGCCCTCTCTCAAGGTCAGGAAAAGCTTACTCTCTACTATCTCCATGACTCCGTTTACCAGTGCCACAACTCAGGCCGTTATGAAATGTTTTTCTCATTGAGGCTCAAGTCATCATGTCAGCTTATTAAGTATTATGGCCAGTCAAAGTGACAGCACAATGGTTTGAAGTGATGGGAAATTTGCCCTTACATTTTAGATTGGAGTGGCTTTTGGGTACGTTTGTGTGTGCTTTTTCTAATCTGCACCAAACACTTGCGCTAGTGAAAAACGAAATAGCATTACATTCCCAGAGAAAATAACAAATGTCAGACTGCTCTGGAAAAATGTTACAAAGAATTCAGCAGGACAGGCTTGTTGAAAGCAGCCTAGAGCTTGGGTGAGACACAATGTAGTCAGCGGCTAAGTGCAATGAAATAACCTTTGCTGTTGCTCTGGTGGTCTGTCGACCTTGAGAAGAGTGTACTGACAAACTGTGTTAAAGCTACCAGGGTCCCTGTCTTTCCCAGGGATACGCCACAACTGCTTCCTTCGCTGTCAGACATGATCGAGGTTCAAAGTCACTTTAGGTCCTAATGAATCATACATTAAGATACAATGAGCCAAGCAAACACTTTAGTTATCTCATTAATAAGAGCTTGCCTCCCTCTGCACAATATAACTATGATAGATGTCTACATATTTGTTCAAAAATTATTTTGCCAAAGGCACCAAAGCACAATAGGTTGTATTGTAAATTAAAGTGATAAGAAAATGTACCTAGTCTTCCTTCAAACAACCCTGGAGTCTAGTCGTAAATTTTTAAACCATATCAGAAATCTGGCTCAATTCATGTTTGTGTGTGAACTGTTCTAAGAGGGAACGTATTTCAGAATTAATTTTCTTGGCTACATGTGCAATTCTCAGTCACTTTAAAAATTATGGGAAACCTTAGTGCTATCAGTCTTGTATGCAAAGTCCCTACCTCTGTCTCAAGGTTGTTTGCTTTTGTTTTGTCTATTTTGACTGGAATAGGGCCTAATATATTATCTGGTTTTCACCATGCCATGCAGAGAAATTTAGATTTCAAGAAAGCAAATCGGCGCAGCACAGTGCAGCAGATGGCATGGACAGATTAAATTCTTATCCTTCTCAAGGGGAAAATTAATTATTTGATGACTTATAGCAGGGATTTTATGTTTGTATATCTTAAAAATATATTCTATTTTTCCACACGGCCTATCTTGGTATTTCAGGGATGCCATAGAGAGAAGCTGACTGTCCATATGTGCCAGGATAGTTTTGCCCTACAGAGATGGAAACTTAATTGTGTGATTGATTTTACTAAATCAAGGTTGGATTGAGCATCAAAGTGGAAAGACTACTTTGCTGTATTTGGAGCCAGAGTTTATTTGGGTGTGTGCATGTGTGTTTAACTGTTGTCAGGATATCTGCTGGACTTTTTAATTTGTATTAATAAAGGATTTATTATTGTTCTAATAAGGTTTATATATTTAACATATATGAAATAATGTAAGCTTTAGCAACATTTTATCTAGACATGCAACAATCTGATATCTGTATTGGTCCCAATATTGAAAATAATTCTAAATTGAGTATTGTGAAAATGTGCTCGTTGCCACATCAAAATAAAAGCCCCACACCTTCAGAATTAAGTTTATTATTATTATTATTATTATTAATGTTAAAATAATGTAACATATCTATCCAGTAAGCATTCGAGCTGTTACGCTCCTACTAGACCTCCGATATCTGTATGGGTATTAAAAGTGAAAAAAGTGGATCGGTGCATCCCGAATTTTGTCAGTCCTGTGTATTCTCTGTAATTTCCGTAACTCTGTTACAGTGTAGTTATATGAAGTAGGTCTGCTTGAATGTTGCAATTTTGCTGCACAGATTACCTTTTTTTTCTTATGGAACAAACAGAACCATGTGTCTGATGATATCCAGAAAGCATCATGCTTTCAGCACACAACCTGTGCAGCTTGATTGCTAAACAATACTTTGAATTTAAAAGCATGTATACAATACATAGATTCAGCTTGTCTGCTTCCTTTTTTAAAACCTAGAATAACCCTGTGTTTTTATCTGGTCAGAACAACGATCATTCGCACATTGCATTAAAACATATCCCAAGTGAATCAATCAGACTTAGACTTAGACTGACTTTATTGTCATTTTGCATGCACAGGGTGTATACAGAACGAAATTTCGTTGCATACGGCTCAGGACAGTGTTTTGAGCTTCCAATGTTGTGAGGTTACTCCAGAATAAAATAAAATACAGTATAAAATATGAATATAAATATGAATATAAAATATAAAGTGCAGGACTGACAGTAAAATGGAAGTTACTTAGCTCTGTACATGTGCAAGGTATGAAGTGGAGAACAGATTTTGAGTGCAGTCAATCACAGTTACCTGCATTACATACAAATAAACATATATAGGGGTGTGAAAAAGTGTTTGCCCCTGTCAGATTTTTATTTTGTGCACATGTGAAAGCACATTTCAAAACATCAAACTAATTTAAATCATAGTCTGACCAAAATTACCCCAAGAGTACACTGACTAACTCATTCAATGTTATTTCATTTACAGGCTTCATACATTTTCTTGTGCAGACTACAGGAGTAAATTAAAAATGCTGTAACCACAGGAGGTATAGTCAGAATTCGAGAAAAAAAAATGCTAAAAAATAAACAAATCTAGAAATTTATTCTGTAGTGTTAGGTCTGTGCATTAACTGTGCACACATATTGAACATTCCAAAGATCACAATTTTCAAAGTTCTTATATGCAGACTCTTTCAATATGCTTTCATCTCTATTAAATATGTAGGGCTTTACTTATATAAAACTTCCTGTCACACTTCCAGTCAACTAGCTATCAAGGATTTTGTTCAAACCACAAAAGGTGTTAAATAATGTAATTTTAACTGACTAGCTTGTCCAACAAAAAAATTCATTTTTAATGAAGAGTCTGGGTAAGACTTTTTTTCCATTTATTTTTACTGGAAGCTTCCATCTTGAATGCTTGTAAACCCCCCCAGACCCTTGATCCCAAAACGTCACATAGACACAAAAGCAACAAACAACCTTCTGAAGATGCTTAAATGATTCAGAGATTGCAATTTATAATTTAATATTATATATAAAATATTTTAGACATGTTTTTCTTGAGCTAAACAAACCTTTAGTCTCCATAAAACAAAGTTTGAGTTTATTTTTACTGTTACTAGACACATCATAGCAAAACTCAACCATTTTCGCAATGGCTACTGTTTTAAAACTTCAAGGGAAAGTAAGAATTTCCGTATGCTTTTCCAGGCAATCAGAGAACCTAAAGTAAGATACTTACATGATGGAGCATTAAAGGTAATTTGCATTCACTGTGTGAGATCAAAGAAAAACAATTTGTAGTAAGCCAGAGCACAAACAGCCAACTGAGGAGTTTAGTTCTAATGCTGTTGAAAATGACAGAAAATGAATACCATTTTAATACTTTCCCTGGCATGCAGCCTTGTGTTATTTTAGCTTCCACACCTTGAGAATTAGTTTGTGTTGGTCTACAAAACCTGAATATTTAATTAGTTAACGCATTGATCAGTCGATAGGAAAGGACAGTGCCATATACTGAAATGTAAAACTGTTCAAGGGCTCCTACTTGAAGATTCCTTATTAACAAAATATAAAATGTAGTTTTTCTTTAGTTTTTTCTTTTAAGTGGTTATGGGGGAGGGGGTTTGAGGTAATAGGGTGGCTTTTTGTAAGCTTTTATGAAATTAAAATAACTTAAGGCAAATAATCTTTTGCATTAAAATTATTAGTGCATACTAATATGTGTGTGTGTGTGTGTGTGTGTGTGCGTGGGTGTGTGTGTGGGGGGGGTGTGTGTGTGTGTATACATGACATATATGTTGCTATATCTCAAAATTTGCTTACATTCATGTACATAAAAAAAATGAAAAAATTCAAGCGGAATTTGTGGAGCTGTCATATGAGCCAAGTCCAGGTGTCGTCTGTCTTTTATAGAGTAGCTATATATATATACTGTATATATATATTGAGAAGATGGCTTCTCAATATAAGCCATCTTATATTGAGATGGGTTATATCTCAATATAAGAGATATTTTCGCAGTGTTTTTTTTTCACTGCAAAAAACAGTAAAAAATGTACTGTTTATTGCATCATGTCTGGTTAGTGTACTTTACATTTGCTGTGTCTTATTTAATGACCTGACAATAACTTTTTTAATGCAGTAGACAAATTAAATGAATATCACAAAAAAAGCTAATAATTATTTGCTGATCTACTCAAAAATAGGTCACAGTATGCTCAGCATGAGCCACATTTCAACAATGTCCAACACAGTTCAATAAGATCACTGCAAGTGAGCACTACTGCAAAGAAGGACTACTTTTTGTAACAAGAAGCCTGTCATTTATGGACACTACAAATTATAGGCCGTTGATTTTTGTGGTGAAAGCGCATGTAGTAATTGCTAGAGATCATTGTTTTCACATCTGAGCAAGTATGTTATTGACCTGAGGTCAGCCTGTAGGAGCACAACGACTGATCCTCATCAACTGATCTTGATTACCTGAAAGGTTTAAAGTTTGATTTGCATTGAGGAAATGTGAAGGCATGGAGTAAAAGCATTAAATGTTTTTTGCCCAGTGAAAAGGATTTTGAAGTAAATGTGTTTAGCTTGGAGTCATTGAAGTAACACAGAACCACCAATAAACAAAAATAACATCATAAGACATCCTCAGCCCTATACTGGTCCCAGAAGCAACTCTTTTAATCTACTTCAGAGGACATGAGGCATGTAGTAAATATCTCACTGAACTTTTTTACATAGTTTAGTGAGTGACAGAATGGTGTATTAAAAAGATAAAACAAAACCATTGATGTATTTCAGAAATTATTTGACACGTTATTTCTCTACCTGAATATTTTTTTCTGTGGACTGTACTTTTGGCTCATGTATCAACCTCTGCTTTTTTTTATGGGGGGTGTTTGGATGTGTGAAATATGGCTGCTTTCAGAGTTAGGACGCTCATAAAATCAAGAAGTGTGTCACTGCTTTTGCTTTTAAAAGTAAAAAAAAAATTTGCTTTCTGATATTAATGTATTCCCTAAGTTGTGTCTCATACTTTTCTCTTAGCAGTATGAAAAGTATGGGATTTGTCTAAGAGGAAGCAGTAGGACTTTAAAGTTTACATGTTTGGTACCAATAAGCACAATAGTAATTTTCAGTTAAGTCTATATGTAAATTTAGCAAAGATCCTGGCTGAAGTACACAATAGTGTGGATTTCTTGATATAAAACCTTGTAATTGAAAAGATGATGTATATTTTTTTAATTAGAAGGTGTGATGTTGCAGCTTAGTTTTAATCAGTCTCTTCCTTGAGCAGAATGCGTGTCTCCTCACATCAGTTTAATTCATTTTAATCTTAATGAAATTAATCCTATAAAAATTGTAGATTATGTTATTAAATGAAATTAAAATAGACTATGTGAATCTGTCGCAGATCTAGATAAGATAGTATTTTAAAAAAAAAAATCCAATGTTCTCATGTGTCTTTTTTAGAAGTCTTAGATCTAATGTTGATTTTTGGTGTTACAGGCAGATCAAAGCCTACCCAGAAATAATCTGCTAGAGCAACATCAAGAACAGTAGCTTTTGAAATGTTAACATCCTTAGTGTCTCCTCTTTTATACGCCTGTACTTTTATTATGTTGAAGAAAATCAAACATTGAGTCAAATAACTGAATATTCTATGGCATTTGTCTTTGTCACTATCTAGATGTTCACAGAAACCACCTAAAATCACTTCTGTTTATAACATACTGCAATAGACTAAAACATATAGTAAAATATTTATTAAGTTGTGGAGTCTTTATTCTCACTTTTCAACTTTAAGTCAGGGTTACCATTTTCTGCTTTAGGTCAGTCAGACAGTCACTTTAATCTTTGAATACATGCGGTCTGACGAAACATCTGCTGAAGGAAATTGGAGGAAAAAGGGGAAGTTTGTAAGCTTGAGAACATTATTTCAACTGTGAAGGACAGGGAGAACAGCATCATGTTGTGGGGGTGTCTTGCTGCAGGTGGGGCTAAAGGAGTGTTACTCCATCACTGTTACTAAGGCAACACTGTTTTAATAATGTTAAATTTAGCATTCTGTAAGAGGCAGAGAATGAAAGGAGCGTTTTACACAGTTGGACATGATCCCATCTAAAAATTGTGAAGCAAACACCTTTCCAACTATTTTCAAGATGTTTTCACTTATCTTCTGTTACAGTTCTTCTCATGCAGTTGCTAATTGCATACTTCAAGTCTTTGTTTTTTTCTTTCAGTCTTGAATACCTTTCTTATAGGACTCATAACCTTCAGAACTACAAGGCCTTTCACTCTTTGTTTGATGCTAACAAAAGTTTTCACCTCTTCTCATCATTCAATATTTAATATTGATTCAATACTTCTAGCTTTATGAATAGAAGCAAATATAGCCTTGGAAAAACTGAATAAAGTTTTTCCTTTAAAAGTGAAGGGGGGACTCATGGAGACATTTTTTCCCTCTGGAGTTTTGGCTTACTCAGCCAATATGCCCCTTCTGCCAGGAAGTTTAGTACTAAACATTCGAATCCTGCATTCAGCTTGGCTCCTGCAGATTCCTTTTCTTGCACAAACTTGCTTCCATCAACACTTTCTTTACATGTCCACACACTATAAAATATAAAATTGACCACTTCAGGGGTTTTATTTACCTCTACTTTATTTGCAGCTTACTCACAGTACGCTGTGTGCTCGTAAATCGTATTGCCTATTTTTATACCAGATTTGTTTTGAATTATTTGGTCAACTTCATCGTCTAGCCTATTCATCCATTGAGACTTCTTTAGCCAGTTTAGCTACCGCTTTTCTACTTTTAGATTAAATTAGATTTGATTAACCTGGGGAAAAATTTTCAGTTGCAATAGCATTAGCAAAGACATTCAGAACAAAAGAGAAATAACACAAATATCAAAATACTACTATGTATATAAAATAAAGGAACAATGAAAGGGGGCAGATTTCATATTTGTTTATAAAGATAAGTGAATGAATAAATAGAAAGAATATTCAGATAATGCTATTTTTTGGGGGAGCCTAGTGGCTGCTTGCAGAAATTAGCTCATGTAGCATCTGCCCTATACAGCCTTCCAAGATGCACCTGTGGTGGAAGGTGCTTATTTGTAAAGTGTACAAAGCATGAAGCAGGTGTTAGGTGTTCTTGATGATTGAGTTAAGTTTAAAGAGCATTTTCAGCATTTCCACCTGCTGAACTGTGTCTGTTAGTGGCCTGCATGCAGTTTGTCTCCCTCAACCAGCTTCCCTTAGGGTCAGCAAACCTTTCAATTTGAAAAGAGGCATGTTCACTCCAACTGCTGCCAAATAAAATGCATCTAAGGTTTCAGTTAAAAGGTTGATTTAATAAGTATTTTATGTAGTAAATGGAATGTTTTATTTAGAAAGATAAGAAAATTAAAGCAAAATCTATTTCTATTTTATAATTTAGGTCACGTAACTCTTAATTCTGCAGAATGATAGCAGCTGAGTGAGACATTTCCATAAATATGGAAAGTGAAGAAAGATAGGTAGCCTACTTAAAAAAAATATCAGATTACTTTTAAATGCATCGTTCTACTGGTTCCTTTTTGTTGTAGATACTCTATAGTGCATAAACACATACAGAATAATTGTTAAAACCATCCTTTCTCATTGCCTTTGTGGAAAAAATATGTATTTGTTTTTGTAAGAACCACAGTGGAGGAGCCAAAAAGTTTCCTGCAGCCCTGGAGCCACATGTTGCAGATCCCTGTTTTAAGCTATTCTCTCAGCAAAAAAAAAAAAAGGTTTTAAACTCTACTGTTTAGAAATGGTAATGTCATATATCCAGTGTTTGCTGTGTGCTAACACAAGCAATTGTATGTCTAACGTTACCCTAATTATTTTGTTGCATACATCACATGCCTCGGCAAGCAATGACAAAACTAGAAGAGAAAGTTTGCTGTTAGCGTAACACTTGAAGCCAGATATTTACATACATTTTATAAAGAGACTATATTTTTTCTTACTTTCTGACAAAAAAGCAGACTAAATTCTTCTTGTTTAGGTGAATTACTATTGCCAACATTATTTCTGTTTTGGCCAACCTTCCACAAACTTCTCATTTGTTGTTCCCATACCTCACAGACTTTGTTTAGCTGAGTTAGGTTTTAAAATGCTGTACTTATATACACCTTCTCAACTCTGTCCACAATTCTTCTATGGGATTGAGATTAGAACTGTGTGACAGACACTTTAGTGTCACGTTGTTGGTATGGTTTTCTCTATCACTGTCAAGAAAGCTGGTCAGACTTTCAATTTGAAAATTGAAAGTTTCTATTTTCTCCCTCAATAGAAAAATTGAGGGAGATAAACACAAGCAATCTTGGAAAATTTGTCAAAGCTTGCAAAAAAATCCCTGCATTCAGAGGGATTGAGCTTGAGCTATTACACACAACCTTTACTCCCCACACAAGAAATAGTAATAAAAGATGGCACTACAAACACTTAGGAGATCTTAATAAATATGTAAGCCACACTTTAAAAATATTTACAGTATTTGTGAAAAAAGTGGAAAACCAGGCACAATGTCTTTCCATTTCACAGTTTTTGTCTTTGTCAAATAAAACATCAATAAAATTAATGGATAGGCACAGGTGGCATTTTTAAAAATGTTGAATAATTTGCACTTCACTTTTTAATGATGGTATAGTAAACCATACAGATGCGCTTATTTCTATTGATCAACCAAAGAATAAATAATTGTACACATTTTTTAAAGATATTTGTATATGTCTTTTTCATTATATTACATTTTAAAAAATGTTTATGATTCACTGTAAACAAGCAAAGCTTAGAGTGGGCCACCTTAAGCTTATTCGGTTTCTTTTTGTCACCAGCTTTGATAGTGCTGCCACAACAGATGGCTGCAAAGCAAATTACACTTTCAGACTTATACAAGATGTGCAGGATCTTGCTGCAAAAGTTGAATGGCCTAATCTTCCACTGGAAGTGGAGTCTGCTCAATGTCTTGTTGTAAACATCCTCAGTATGTAGTCTGTTGTCCAGGTGAGGTATTTGCAGTCTTCTACTGGCTCTCCTATGGAAATAGTGTTTGGTTTATTACACCACTCTCCAAAAGTCTTTAATAGCCTCCTTTGTCTTGTTCACAATCAATATGAGGCTATTTTTTTCTATGTCATGTCAGAAACCAGTTCACCCAGAATGTTGTCCATCACTGAGACACACCACAACTGCAAAGTCATCTGATAGAGAGGCTGCATAAAGATATAGATCTCAAAAGGCCCTGAAGCGGAGAATAGCTACAAAAAAGTGTGACAAGAAAACAGCAAGTCCATTCTTGCAACATGCGAAAGTGAAAGCAGGTCAAGAGAATGGTGACTCCTGAGCTTTTCCTGCTAAAAACACAAACTTGGGTCAATAAGTCAGCGTTATACAACATTTATAAAGAATATATTTTTTATGCATTTGTTTAAAACTGTCAACATGTCATGACTGTATGATATGAGATAAAATTGTGTGAAAAAAATCAAGCTCCTCCACCTCCTTCCTGAGCTGCTGTTACCATCTAAAGAAATGCATTGCTTCTGACCAAAAACAACCAGTGCTAGCAGGAGGAACTTGGCGCTGCCAATCAAACCCATGTACTTGCTGCTAAATGTGGTAATGGTGGAGAAACGACTTATTGTTGCAGGAAAACAGTTTATCTTCCATCATCAGAGGTTGTGAATGCCAACTAAACTGAGCATTCACAACAGGCTATGGTAGCTGCAGCACAACAGAGAGCAAGGGGGGAGAAAAAGGAGGATGAGCGAGATTGATTGCATTAAAACCTGCCTCCTAGCTTTGGTTGGTTGTTTCTTGTTAGTACTGGG
This sequence comes from Xiphophorus hellerii, assembly GCF_003331165.1. Taxonomy (NCBI): domain Eukaryota; kingdom Metazoa; phylum Chordata; class Actinopteri; order Cyprinodontiformes; family Poeciliidae; genus Xiphophorus; species Xiphophorus hellerii. The sequence continues at coordinate 7,374,458 of NC_045680.1, forward strand.
AGATGGCAGAGGAACACATTTTTTATTCACAGAATATCTGTCTCATGTCATACTGTCAAGACATAGTGACAGTTTTAACAAATATGTAAAAAAAAATATCATAAAAGTTACAAAGTGCAACTTTGCCTGAAGAAGGTCCAGCAGAGACTGTACTTCCTGCAGCAACCCAAGGACTGGTCGTCTTCTACGTGGCCATTATTCAGACTGTCTTGTGCATATCCATTGCTATGTGGATTGGCTCATCCACAGAACAGGAAAGGTCTAGAATGCAACAAACAATTAGGTCACAAGTGACCTTCCCTCCATCCATCAACTGTGCATGTCTAGGGTCAGAAAAAGGGCAGTTAATATACCTGCAGACCCCACTCACCCTGGACGTTTTAGACTTTTCATATCAGATCAGTGCTCCTAAGCGATATTTTTGTAAAAACCTGCCACCCCAGCGATAGATTATCTCCCATGGCTGCCTTTCTGCACTGCAAAAAGAAATTTATGTGTTAGTTAAACTGACTACAGTTGAGAAATTTTATCTTAATAGATCATCAATTTTATTAACTTAAGCTTAAACTTTTTCAAGATTGAGTTGTTTCAAGCTATTCCATCTTGAGCTATCTTACTTAGATTATAGCAAATTTTATGTATATCTCACTAAAAACAGTCATATTTCACCTTAAGAATATTTGACTTGTTTTTAGGGATTTTGCATGGTAAATAGTAGCACCTGTAAACTAGAGTGATAGTTGTACATATAAATTCCAGGAAATTCCAAAATACTCAAACCTGTCACCAACAGCTTAATTTAATTTATTGTTAATTCACAACGCTCTAAGAGACTGTAAATATAATACATTGATGAAAAGCTATGCCACATTTAGAGTCACAAATCCATTTCCCCCATGCACAGTTTGAACTTCTGGAATTGTCCTCATTATGTCTAAAGGCTTAAATGCCAAAATGTATTGAGATACTTTTGGCATCTCAATACATTTGAGATGTATTGAGCTTATCATACAATCATATGATTGTATGATAAGCGATTTTTCTTAAAAAATAAAAAATAAAAATGCATACACACTAAATGAACTAGTTAGTCACAGAAAATTGTAATTATAAATGTAAAACACTAAAGACTAAAACTGAAAAACAAACTAACTAGAGCATTTATGCGGTGAGATGTTTTTTTTTTAACTTTTTTTTTTCTTTGTCCCACTTCATGGTTCTCATTATTATTCTCACTTCACGTAACTACACAGATCAGCACAGTAATGGATTTTCGAAGGAGTGAAAAGAGCCACTGTTACTGCCACAACTCTCTTCAGTTTTTGTTTTTTTTTTCTATACAAATAAATCCCCTGGCAGGGGTTGTTTATAATGTCCCTCTGATGTAACTTTGATAATGGAGCAATTTTACAGCGCACTTGTTCTCCATTTCACAGCAAGCCATTTCTCCAAGCCCGACTCCTCTTCTGGGCTAATATACTGAACTCTGATCTAATGGAGTATGCCATTTAGGTAAATCAAGCAGTATTATTGCAATCTTAGTGCCACTACTCCTTGGTAGATGGATAATGATCTGTTATAAAGATACATTTTCTATAGTGAGGGACATCATCAGCACAACAGTATTTGCAACATATTTCAAGGAAACAAAACAATAAGTTGTTTCAAAAGAAAAAAAGACAAACAGGAATGTATAATTTTTTAGATTTTCTTCACAAATATGATATTTTTCATCTTTGTCACTGGGTGTTTAAAGTTGGACATCAGTTATAAAATCATTATTAACAATGTGATCATTAGTTCATGCAGATTGAGCTATTGCAGTGACCAGCATTGAGATTAATGACCGACAAAACTTTGATGTTCCTCTGAAGACAGCTTTTGGTCAGCTTGTTGCAAAAGAGGAGCATTGTTTCACGCCCCGCAGAGCAGAAAAGGAGCCACGTCTCACAATCTTCATTCATATGCATCACATCATGCGATATCCAGCTGATAGCTCTATTTTCATGGAGTTTTTTTCAGTGATCCATGTCTGTATCTGATATGATAATGTATTCTTTAATCCATATGTAAATTATTGTCACCTACTCGGTATAAAAAGACATCTCTTAGATTCCCTCACAACAGACAGCCGGCACGACACAATCCATCAGCTAAGGTACGAGCAAATTAAAGGCATTTATCACAGAGGACAAAGGGACACCTGGTCATTCTCTTTGTGTTGCTCAATCACAGGCAACAGTGGAAAGTGTGATGGTTTATCACCAGGTTCAGCCCTCCTTGAGCTGACCTTGATTGTTTTCTTGTTTTAAGGTAAACTGTGGTTCTCAACTAATCTGTCTGATGTGTGCTAGAGTTGTTGCCATTCACCAATATGCATCTATATATTTTTTTTACCCCTCGGCAAAGTGGCAGATTTATTAAACGGGCACTGCCTGCTTTTATTATGACCATTATCAAAGTTAATCAAATTATATTTTGGCCTGAAATTTAAAATATTATACAGCCAGTCACTGAAAGATCCTGGTGTTATCGATAGCTAGCACAACCGTACCACATCCTGCAGTCAGTTTAATGTATTGTTATTTCCCACCTTTTATTGCAGCAGACACGGTGTTAGTGAAATATTCAAGGACATTTGATTGTCATTACAGCGCCATCAAACTCTGAATCATAGCACAACACCTAATGGCTTATTACAGAAGCATATGCTAAATTAAACATTACTACATCAATAAATGTTGCATGATATTAACCTGACAGGGCTTCATAAATATTGTGCATTTTCTTTCACCAGCCCCATCAGCTCCAACTTCCTTTGTTGCCTTTACTCCTCCGTTCATAATCACACTCAGTATTAACAAAGAGGATGCTTCCATCCTGTTTTTTTTTTCCATTGAGTTGGAATTACATAAATGAGCATTAAATAGTTTTCAATTCCCCAAATTATCTTTCAAGTATTTTAATTAGCAAGCACTTTCCAACACTACGCACCTTCAGCAGATGGATGCTCATGTTAGCCAATTTAGGCAACAAGCAATTAGACATTGCACATTAGCATTTCTATTTTCATCACCCAAAACCCTTCATTCCTGCACTCAACCTCATCACACTGACTGGGCTTTTCACATTTATCCCACAGAGACTTTACCCTACAGATGGTGAAAGGCTCACTGAGAATATTGAGACAATCTCTGAGCTGTGGCTCTCCTTGAAAGGTTAAAACATCAAAGGTTACTCCCCAAACAGATTTAATGGTGTCTGCAGACAACAGCCAGAGATGAGACTATTTCTGTAAGTGTGAGGTATTACCTGCTGCAAGCCAGCAACCTGCAGCAACAAACAGTTGGAAAAACCTCAGGAATATACTTAATAATCTTTATGCTAAAGTTTCATCTGGGTCAAGACTGATGCTTAGATGTTTGACAGAGTTGGCTATTTTCTGTTTTTAATGCATTAAATTTGTGTGAAATACTGCTGAATACGTTTTTAAAGAATAATTAGTATTCTATCACGGTCAAAATAAAGAATCTCAAGTTTCCTTGCTGAATACTTCCTAATAGGGGTGCAGTCTGGTAAATCTCTTATTAAAATGTTATGATTTTCAGGTAAAATGTAAGTTATGACAGTCATATCATATATAAATCCTAATTTGAACAAAGACTGTAAGCATAACAGTATTTTTTTAATTGTTAGTTTCTGTTAGTAGTTCGTTATTAAAGATTTCTCATTTGCTGCTTGTAAATCATGTGTTGTTACAATTTGAATATTAAAAAGAAACAGTAAAAAGAAACATATCACATACAAGATATGTGATTTTAAAGCACTGCGAAATACTACCACAGGTAAACCAATAGCATCAAGTAATCTATAGCTCACCATTTTATTTTGAGCTTTGGCATTAACTGAAATGGCTCTGTTTTTTTGTTTTTTTTCCGTTTTTCTTTTGTTATTATTTCAGGATTGCATTTTATCGTAGTTTAAAATTTTATATCTTATCTGCACTGAATTAGATATCGTATTAATAGTAATTGTGAGAACACAAGACATATCATTTTCAATTATTTAATTCCTATTAAAAGACATTTTTAGTTCCCTTATTGCTATTTGGACCAATTTAGAATTAGACATGCATCACAAACTGTGAATTAGTCACTGGATTGGAATATTTCACGCTGATTGCAAATTACTAATATTTCTTTTTCAAAAATCATTGTTTAAACAACATGGTTTTAGAGTCTGACTTCCATTTGAACAGGTCAAATGTAAAAAGTCAGACCAAAAAGTTAATACATTGTTCTTCAGCAAGAAGAAGGTATTATCAGATCTTACACCACATCCATTGGAATGATGTTCATAAGCTTCTGTTCTCCTTAAATTCATGCATAGTGCATCACAGAATAAGCAGAACAGTCTAATGAAGTCAGTTATGCAAATGTAAATCAGAAACGAGCTCATACATCCAGTTTCACGTGCCCGCTTTTCCATCTGCAGGAGAGAAACTGTCAGCTATGCAGGGTCACAACAGCTGCTCAGGCATTCATCCAGTAGCCTGAAGTTCTGTCACCATTGTAACTGACTATTGAATTCAGGCCAGAAACATTCAGCAGTCTGGAGACAAGCAACCCACCAGTGCTCATTATGTGGAGACAGAGTGAGCAGGGGTGGGCATGACAATCCTCCAGCCATCATGATCATGCAAGTGCTCAGGTCATGACTGGGAGTTTGGCACTGCGATCCCATGAGCTATAGCTCCACAACAGTCATCAGTGTCAACACACTGTCTGTTCGAATCTGTTTCAGGCCCTGATTGACCAGTCAACTCCGAAGTGAGAGACATTTCTTCACTTAATTGCACCATCAAGCAAAGCATGTAAAGGCAAACTGACACATACAGAGTCGCTTCTCGGAAATCAGGGTACTGTTAATAGTGACAGGCTTGACAGCCGGATTGGTAAGTTTGGGGGAACTGAAGAGTGCTGACATACAATTTTGTTAAGTTTTCACTATGCAGGCACATGTAAGGATAAGATGCGCCTTTTATCAAGTGATATAGCATAACTGCTGCAGTTGAGCGGAAGTTCACTGCAAAGTAATGGAGTCTGTTGAGGTAGAGCTTAGCAGTGTCAGCTACACTGATGTAATCCCAGCAAAGATGAGAAGTGTTCAGCCACGTTTATACTGAGCTTTAAATAAACATGAGCAGTGTCAGTAAGACCTCTAAACAATGACAATTGGTGACAATGTAAGTTGTTGCCTTGTAATACATATAAATACATATTTCTTTTTTGGGTACTAACATGGCAGTAAACCAGCCAATAATATTTCTTTCCTTAAAACTGTATACCTTCTTTATGTCTTATTGCAAGTCTGCCAGTGATTACTGTGATGTTTAATGTATCTGAAACATCAGAAAAAATTCCAAACATGTTAACGTGAATACAAAGGAATTTTCTTCTATAGTAAAGCAGTGATGAGTTTTCAATATATATTTAATGTTAGTTTTAGTACATGTGTAAATAAAGATTTTGGGTAAGGGACAAAGTTCTGCAAACAGGACTGGCAAAAAGAAAGGACAACTAAGGCCAAGAGTTACAAGAAAGCCCATTGAAAGCCCATTGTCCTGTGGAACAAATTTGGATTTTGTCTTACATTCATGTTGGTAAGAAAAATGTTAATTTATATAACTAATAGTTCCACTGTAACATTTTAGCAACTCTGTAGAACTGGTTGCCATGTCAATCTAGCAACAAGTCCAATGTGACAATTTTCAAGTCATTTCAATTCAGTTAATGGATATTGTACTGATTCAAAATAAAGCTAGTCTCAAACCACTTTAAATCCAGCCACTTTATGTAAAGTGGCTGGACAGCCAGTTAGTCAATAAAGCCCACTCATACAGACAGATCAAAATTCTACTTAAAACTCTATTTAAAGTCAATAGTCCAATTTGATTATGGTTTAAAACAATGCAATGAAGTTCAGTTCATTATGTCAATTGATAAAAAGGTTTTTTATCTAGTTAAATTCAGACTGTGATTAACCTTGTTGCAATTTCTCATGTTACACAGATATTTGATGACAGAGGAAGAAATTTCCCTATAACAGGAAGAAACACCCAGCAGAACCTGTCAGAATCAGTGACCATCTGATGTAAGTGGACGCTTGGGAATGCGAGCAGACATACAAAAAATAAACACCGGTTCAGAGGTATCTTCAATGATTTAAAAAAAAGTAAAATGGTTAATGGCTTCATAGGAGGGAAACAAAGCTAAACATATAGCCAGTAGTAAAACCTACTGGTTGAAAACAGAAGGTTTAGCTAAAGACAGCTATAGCTCTTTAAATTAAATGACCAAACTAAACAACAAAGTGTGTCAGAGAACATAAAGGTAATAGTAGCAATAATTGTTGACAATGTGCGTAAAAGACAAAAGTTTTAGAGTAAATGTTTTCTTTGCAGCACTTTACTGACAATTAATGAAAACTCTTGATGCTTTTGTTTTATGCAACCATTGAGTGAGCAAAACTCAAAACTCAAAAAAGCTTGGGCGTTATTTATTTTTTCTTTTAATTATTTTTTTTTTTTCTGTTGTTGACTTCTTTCTGGTATGTGTGGATTCCTACAACACTGTTTTTGGATTTCTTTCCTTAGTTTGTTTCTTTTTATAATGACTGTGTCACCAGCATCTTTAGTTCACCCCTACATTTCTGTATATATATATTTTTTTGTTAAACCGGCAGCTACCTGGATTTGGATCCTCTCCAACTCTAAGAATAAATCCATTTTGAATTGGCTGTCTAAAGTCTTAAGGATAATTTTTACCAGGACAGAGAATACTTAGCTGCTTATATTGTCCATTTTCCACAATAAAATTGCACAGATACATTATTGCTTATTATTTAAATATGTGATGCATTATACCAAGTACCACATGCAATTTAAATATTCACTCATAAAAAGTGTCAGCAGATATCTGACTTTTTGAAAAGAGGGACATTAAGAGAATTGTGTACAATTATACACTTTTTTATTCAAGACGATAACAAATTATTTATTCATGTAAAGGTTTATTAGTTGCAACATAACAGAGAACCCTTTATCCCTCCTCATCACAACATCTTAAGAAACTCCTACCAATAAAATACTGGGGTTAAATTATTCCCTTTTGTTGGCATATATTTTCACTTTAGAATCACCTATAACGAAGTTGGGCCAGCTTAAAGAAAGAGGAAGACATTATTTTATTATTTTTTTCCAAGGCCTTTCCTAAATATATTCAGAGCTGCTGAGAGTACCTCTTCTGCCCGGTTTGTCTCCACCTTCTCTCTCTTGCTTTTGTGTTTTTTTCTTGATTTTTATCAAGGGCAAGGTGAAGAGATAGGCATTTTATCCACCTCAGTGATAACATACACTCTTTATTTTCTTTGTGAACTGCATAGCTCAGCCATTTCATTCCATCTAGCCTGTCTCAGAGTTAAAATGCCATAAGACAGCACATTATTTCTTTCTTATAGACAGTAATTGAAAATATGCTTCCGAACCACCATTGTCCAACACTAGTTGTGATGTGCTATATAAAATTAGAGATCTCCTCATGTGATGCATAATGCATGCTTTAAAAGGAAAAAGTACCACATGCTGAGTCATGGAATAAATCATGCTTCTTTTTATTCTTTTTTTTTTTTTTAAGAAAGAAGCCACATGATTCTTTTCATACATTCTTTCAACATTTCGTTTACGGCACTTTATGGCAGAAAGTGGTGTTATTAACCTCATGTGGCAATATCAGGTATGCTGCATGTTAGGTCCTAAAGTTTGAGAATGCACATAAACTACCTTATTTCACAAATCATAGAACAAGTTTATGAATGATTACTTTAAAACTAGTTTCCACGCTGTTACTTTCAAGTGCATGCCTGATATATTGCCTTACTCCTCCTCTGTACTTAGGTCAGTGCAGATATGTGGGAAGCTGCAAAACAAAGGAGCAGCTAGAAACTTTTAAGACACAAGCTCTGCTTAGCTGATTCTCACAGCAAGACATCCAGAGGCACTAGGTTGATTGGCACTGTTTGTTTTAGACTGACTTGACTGAAACCCCTGTGCTGGAGCTGCCAGCTGTGCAGTCACAACCATTGCCTCAGTAAAATATGCAATCATCAGCTATATCTCTGCCCCCCTCGCCCCAAGCCTACATTTGATGGTAGCCTTTTAATGAGGAACAAGTGAAACGACTTACACCCATTTTGCCCTTGCCTCCAACCTTTATGCAGAGCAGGTCAACTTGTGGCACTGAGAGCGACAAGAGGACATAAAAACATGAGGCAGTCTGGGAGGTGTGCTCATCATGAGTGTTAAAACACCAAAGGGGTTTGGTCTCTTATCAACAGAAGGCATAGCAGGTGGACACAGCGAACCTTTTGACCACTCAGCACCTCTGATGTCCTGCTTTATCCTTTATTTCCCCTTCCAGAACAATTTTCTGTCTTTCTCCTCAACATTTCCTCATCTGTTCCCCCTCACATAGAGCTATAAAAGTCCCACTTGGGTTAAATTAAAGTTCTGCAGAAAAGCTGTAACATTCTGTATTCAGAGTGACAAGAACAGATTGCCACCTATTGGTAATAGCTGATATTTAGTGGGCACAGCAGCCAGTGTAAGAAAAAACATCCTTTATATTAGAATGAATGTCATTTCACATCATCTGATATGAACCTTTTTAAGGCTATTTCTTTGCTTTTTAATTTAGAAACCATATCACAACTGAAACTCCAGAAATGATTTGGGCATATTTTCTTTTCCTTTACAAAATGATGATTTTATGTGTAAGGAAATACCACTACTGACAACTGATAGAAATGTAATTTGGTGTCTGTGAGGACTGTCCTTCGTTGCAGAAGATGTTTAAAATAAAAAGCTTTCCATTTGGCAAGCACATTTCTCATGGGACTTCTTGTCTAATCCAAAGGCTAGTGATATTATTTTCTTTTTCACCCTAGAGAAATGTGTCATTGGACTCTCATTTGAATACTATTACGGTAGATGAAGGCGCTGCATTATTGTCAAAAAAGAGCCTTATTAGCACACCACAATCAAATCACAATTTTGCAGGACACAACTGTTGGCAGTGTGGTACATCCACTCATTTAGCTTGCCTTTTAACTTTTCTTTCCAATTAGCCCCCTTAACCTACTGAGCTGGTTCATTCCATAAATCCTTCTTCTGCCAAAAAGGTTTGTTTTTTAGTTGTTTTTTTTGTATTTTCTAAGACAGTGCTATGCAATTTAAGCAAGAAAACCGAATACAGTGGCTTGGAAAAGTATGCCTGTCTGTTGAACTTTTTTCATAATTTGTCATGGTAAAACCTCAAATGTCATTTTATTCTATTGGAATTTTCTATAAAGAACAGCATGAAATATGATGCTGTAAACTCTGTTTTACAATGTTTTACTGTGTTCTGGATAATGCTCAGTGTTAGATTTCACCCCAGTTTACCTTTTTGGTACTAGACTAGAAAGCTCTATTGTGGACTCATCAATGTCTTGCACATATTTACTGTATCCCCCACATGTCTCATGAAAAACTTTTAAAGGGAATTCCATTTTGAATGATTGAACATTGATAACCTCAATGACAAGACCAAAGATTAGAATGTCATCTTATAACCTAATTGTGCTTAAAATGTTTTCATTTCACATACTATTTGTTCTCTAGAAAATATTTGAAGCCTTTACACAACTACTGGATACACACTGAAAAAGCTAATCACTGGCTGAAAGCAAGATGGCTAGAGCTGGAGGTGTCCACAGTATGGTGCTTAATGAAAGTGCTGTTGAGAATGGCTTGTGAATGGTGTAGTAGTGTCCTGATGTCCTTGTAGTTGCCAATGAGATGAATATGAATTACACTGCAGGTGGTCCTTCTTGGTGTTACAGCTTCATGCAACTGAACCACCTGTCTATGACCCATTACACTGCATGCGTCTCTGCAGCACACTTTGCTGGCACAGCAGAGTCATTCCTGACCACCCAGATTTAGAAAACAGACATCTGTGTTTCAGAGACTGCTAGCAGACGTCCAAGCCAAAGTCAACAGTTTTCATGAGTTGCTGAAAAGCAACTGAACAGGTGTCACTTGATCATATCATTAACATTGATAAATGCAGCTTAAAGTCCAATGTGACCTATGTCACATTGGATATTGGATATGTTTTTTCCTCTTAATGATATGTTTCTTGACTGATGTGACTTATTCTCTGGAGCACCATGGCTGGAATATACAGATATACAGTAATTAGGTGACCGGTAAGAAATTGGATGCACTTAATTTTATTTAGGGGCGTCACAGCAAATGGGACTGAAGTCCATTTGAGGACTCCTCTTTTCAGATTTTGTTTTTAATTGACTATCATGTCTACTTTATGAACTTGATTTTCTTTTTTGTGATTTGCAACAATGCAAACATATAGCACTTGGTTATGAACTCAGTATGTAGTGACGATTTCATACATTGATAAAGGGAATTTTAAGGAATAATAAGTGGCACTGATCGCAGAAAAAATTCCCTTAATTTCTACAATGCCACCCCCCTCACACCACTCCCACCATTCAAAAATATGGAATATAGATCAGCCTGTACAGATCTAAATTTACTCACATCTGACATATAGTTAACTTGCTGTAAAATGATCCCTGGAGTGCTGTCACACTTTTTGGTTATATGGTGCAGAAAAATGAGTGAGATACTGAAGCATGACAGAGGCAGAGAAAGAAAAATGTCAAGGGCATGTAGAGCACATCCTCCAAATAAACGACCACAATGGGTAACATGCAGGTCAGTTTGACACTCCAGTCTTAAACTGCATCAGGAGTCACATACTTAATCTTTTAATCCTCACTTCAGAAGGTTTAATATTGTTTGTGTGAAGTGGTAGGTTGAAATTAAAAGAGCAAGCAACATTAAGGCAAGTTGTATTTTGAGTACTGTGGTAACCAAATGAATCTATGAAAAGAAATATGAGTTCTATATTAATACCTTATAAGCTTGTGTCATTGAACTACAATTTTCCTAAGCTAATAAAATTTGTATCTTAAGTTACACACGGGCATATTTTGATTTGACATCTACCTGTTGCAAAAAAATAAAGATGCTCTATAAAGTTTCAAACTAAATTTAGATAGTGGTATGCTTATTGTAATGGTTGCCTTACTGGTAGATCTAAAAAAAAAAAAAATAGAATTCTGCATAAAAGAAATATTTCTTGCCATTCTTCTTAGAAAGTTAAACTCATATAGAATCACCACCTTGAAGGATATATTCTAATCTTTTGATCCTTGTAAATGTGATAATTATGGCTTGCAGATAATGAAAACCTAAAATCAAGTGTCTCAGGAAATTAGAATCCTGTGAAAAAAGGTCATTATTGGAAACTCATGGTTCACTCTAATCAGCTAATTAACTCAAAACACCTGCAAAGGTTTCCTGAGCCTTTAAAGTGTTTCTCACTCTGGGGTCAGTAGGCTTCAAAATCATGGGGAAGATTACTGACTTGACTAATGTCCAGAAAACGGTAAGCAACTCTTGTCACAACCAGGATAAGCCACAAAGAGTTGTTGCTGGAGAAGCTGGTTCAGAAATATGTATCCAAGCAAATTAACAAAAAATTGAGTAGAAGGAAGAAGTGTGGTAGGAAAGATGCTAGACCAAATGCCATACAGCAACAGGGAGTACCACGACCTTAAGACGATTCTCAAGAAAAATCTGCTCTAGACTTTGGGTAAGCTTTACATGTAGTAGACTGAGACTGAAGTTATTGGATCGAGACCACCATACACAGACAAATACTAGACATGGGCTACAAATGGCCAGCAGATCAACAGTTTCTCAAATACTCAGACCACGTTGTCTAGCACCAACAGCCATCCTGCATCTAGTCACTCAGTGCAAGTTCTTTTCATTATACCTAAATGCATTGGATAGATAGATAGATAGATAGATAGATAGATAGATAGATAGATAGATAGATACAGCTATTCCATTACTTTGTCCAATGAATGGCTACATATTGCACAATTCTTAGCAAAGATGTTTGACAAGTTTACATACAATTAGCCTTGCTGTCGCCTTCCTATTCAATTTTGCTTGATTCTCATCTCCACAGTGCTTCTTCTGGGCTTTTTCTATTGAGCTGGATTTCTCCGGTAGAATTTCAGCAAGGCCAATCAGCAGAGAAATTGTGAAAGATGACATTAATTTTCTGAGCTGTTTTAGATTTGTAGTCTGCCAGCAGGTTAGCAATGACAGCGCAAGAGGGGAACAAAGCCATTCAGTCCATAGTAGCCACACTTCCAAATACTGAATTAACATTAACAGCCATCTTGTTTGCTGGTGTCCATGCCTCCAGCAAGCAGTAGTTTTGTTTTGTTTTTTCAATTTGTACGATGTTTTTTTACCCAGGTAAATATACAGTACTCCTGATAATAATGTGATCCCATCTCATGGCTAATATAGTAACAGTTTTCTGAAATGCTCTTAAAGCATAAACACTCCCTCTCATTCATTTTCTAGGACTTAAAACTCTACTTTGTTTTTATCAATGAACTATACCAGATTGAGAGAGGGACTTAATTCTGTTTTGTTTTCATACTTATAGTTTAACCACACAAAGCTTGCAAAATCCCAGCAACATCATATATGCGGCATGGCCTACCTGCATGGCTGTGAACTCTCTTTTTAATGATATTCCCACTAGATCTGGAGTTCAGTGGTAGATGGTATGAGCTGTGGTTGCTAGGAGATGTGTGTCAAAACTGTGAAAGCAGCATTACTGTTATAAGAAAGTAGTTGTAGGAGAGGGTTGGGGGTAGCAGAATCTGAATGGAATTCATTATTGCCTCTCTCATGCCTGATCACGAGAAGCACTTTTTAGTATTTTAGAGTAAATAGAAGAAAAAAAGCATGCTAGATGGCCTGTAGGAAATTGGTGTCACTCTGTCAAATTAGCCCATCCTTTGTGAATTTGAATAGAATAATTTGCGGTTGATCATGTCTGCCAGAAGGTTTGTTCCTCGCATAATTTTTCCCATCTTAGGGCCCTCTGCTAGACTCTTGTGACATTTCTGGGTCACTTTGTATTGCAGAGGCATTTTTAAAAGGTCTGGTGATAAATTGATACATGAAGAAGGCATATTTCAGTACATAGATAATAACACCTAGGTTTCCTGAATGGAATGAAGGCATGGTGCTTTCAATTGAGCACTACACTGTGCAGTTAATAGAATGACATTGCCCGCAGGTACTGTCCCTTCCCTCCCAAGCCTTCTTTGTCTTCCCCTCTTGGCGTCAATGTTTTTTCTGCCCGCTTCAAAAATACACCCAGGGACAACACAGGAAACAAACACACCAGTCAGGCTGGCATTGTCTTTGCTGTATTAAAAATGCAAACAGGATCTCATTTCAAAACCTGTCTGCCAGTCAAATGTATTCTCTTCAAATCCCATACACAGACATAGTAGAGACATTACATATTAACACTAACTGGAATAGAGACAGTTGTCTTGTTCATATCTGCTGATTTTGTGGAGAATATTATCGCCATATTCTCACAGTAACACAGTAACATGTACATAGAGGGAATTTGGGATGGGCAGCATATGAGAAGAGCAGAAGATGTGAGAACGGAGTGTAAATGAAAGATCAATCTGTTTTTAAGCTTGTTCTTTCTCCACATCACCAGGTGACCAAAGTGCTTTGCAAAATCCCCTATCTCTTGGAAATTTATTTTAGTAAATGGTAAGAAAATATATTTTTGTCATTTTCTTTCATTAACTTTGACAATGAAATGGAGGCTTTTTCTCCATTCGAAGTCTAAGTTAGACAAAGTAGGCCATCTGTAGCCCAAAGGTTGGCAAAGTTTGGATTTTATCCACATGATTAATATATCTATTTGTAAAATTGCTATGAAGTCTTCTGACACACTGAAGTGCCATGTATGCTGGCATTTAGAAAAAATGTTTCAAGGGCCTAGATGTCAGGAATTAAGAGCGATTTTGTGAAAAGTTCTGCTGTGGTTTGAAGTATGTGTGGTGCTTTTATGCACACATGTTAAAAGTTTGTGAATATTGATAACAATATGGTCGAATTCAGTGTTCTGCTGTATTATGGCTGAGTATGTTATTGTTTTTGTGATGTCATTATTTTAAATTTAGATTATTTCTCACATAATTGCATAATTTAAATTCAGTTAATTTAATGAGATACTATTCTTTTTTTATTTGAAAACATGTTGGGGATTTTGGGGGGATATTCCTCTTGTTGACATATTAGCAATATTCAGTACTATCAATATCCAGCTGAAAATACTCCTGTCTTGAGCTTGAATGATTATATAATTATCCACGTAAAGGTATGTGATGTAAAGTGACTGTACTAAAGATACAAAGTTCCAAACTTCAATTTCGTAGTACTCTGTTGTGTTCAACGGGGTAAATTCATTCATCTCGCAGTACACAAAGATTTTTTTTCATACTGTAGTGGACAGAGCATAAGGAGGAGACAGAAGGGGAAGACAATTTGAATTGCTTAATCAAACTTAGGAATCAAACCATGGACAACCACGTAGTAGACTGCTGCCTCTATTGTGTGTGCCCAATAGTTCATTTGGTTCACTACCGACTGAACCACCCAGTGCCTCAGCAATGGCATTTTTAAAGCATACATTTAGATTCTGTTATTTCTACAAATTCAAAGAAGCCAAACTGTGATAGGGAAACAATAATTAGGTCAGATTAAATTGTGCAAAGAAATATTCCCCAAAACTCCCAATTGACACCAGTACATGCAACCTAACTTAAAAGGCAAGATGAAAGTAAGATACCTGATCTCTAAAGAGCTAGAGACATTGCATGTTGCTCTGTAGACTGATGTACAAGAAGGCAGAGCATACAGTAGTCAAATGTAATACTATGTGACAGTGGTACATAAATGATTTGCCTGATGGCAATAGGAAGTTGAAGAAAAGCTCAAGCAAAAGGGATTTGTCACTTTGCCACTATTACTTTTTGCTTCTTTTGGATGCAGATACAACAAAGAAAGAACAGCTTGAGTGGAAATGGTTTCACTCTTAGACAATAAATCTGATAATTTATCTGTAACATATGTGATGTAAGTATGTGATTTGATAGCCCAAGTACACAGTTGCCTCTTATTACTCCAGTATTATTTATTGCTATTTTGGTTCGTTGTGCTATTCACGTTCTTTTCATCTTCAGTTGGGAATAAGATGACCTCGGATGGTGATATGAATATGATGAAGATCTTGTTATTGAGGGAGAATTGCATGGCCAACTGCTGAGGAGGCCACAGCCCCTTGAGTAGAGATTCACAGAAGGTAGGGTGCTCAGAAACGCTGGGCAACAGAGTCTTTAGGCAGGCACAGCTTAGAGCTGAACAGCATTAAACAATTACACCACTTCTTTTTCCTGGTAATGTTCACCCCTTGCGTAACAATACAGGTTATTTACAGCTTAAATTATACATGGAGCATTTATACCTCTAAGTGAGAGACTACTGAGTTTTTTTTTGTTTGTCACTTTTGACTTTATCTCTAAAACTACTGCATGTTATAAAAAGTACAGAAGCTGCAGAGCTCTGCCATACAGTCCGATAGCCCTGGATCTGTGGCATGTCATAGAGGTAATGCCTGAGGCAATAATGGAAGTAATGGTTAACACTGCGCCCATCAGCCAGAGCAACTGCTGTTTGCACTGGTTGCAGCCTGGTGGGGAGACATTGTTGACTAACCCTTAGATATATGAGTGACAGTACATTACACTCTTAAATAAGTGGGTTAAAAATGACCAGTATCAGAATCTGTGGTTTTGGACTGTTTTTGTCATTTTGGTATAGATGGTAATTTTGGTTAAGAATTACCATCTATAATATATATTGTATTATAATTGTGTCCACACAAGAAAGATTTAAGGTCCAAGTACCGTAATTAGATTTTTAACATTTTGAAAAAATTTTAAAACACTTGATATTTTTTTGAAAGTTTGTAAAGAAAATTACAGAACAGAAACAGAATATTAGTCTCTGTCTCAAGGGCTACATCAAGAACCATAGCCTCTGCATATACATGCATATACTGTATATTGTTCCATATTACACATTTTTAATATATGTGATGACAAAAAATTTAAAAATTAAAAGAACAAGAAAATTGGTAGTACCTGAACTTGTTGCATAGTAACTCAGAACTTAATGGTCCTCTACTGGTAAATTCAATTATGTCATCTATCCACCTGTTCTTTTTAACAGTTGTCCAAGATGTTACATTTACACATATATCTCTTTCTTGCAGAGCAAACACAGATCCAACTTTGAATATGTGATATAAAATGCACCAACAGCTTTCTAATATTGGGAAGATGACAGGAAGAAATAATTTATCACTACTTCTAAATCGCCTTATACACTTAACTGCTATCGACAAAGAACAACGGTAAAGATGTATTGAAATTTCACATTAATATAGTCTTTTGATATGTATTTTTTAAATCAATGAAGCTTATTAATAGTGTATTTTACCATTTGAAGTGGTGCTTATCTGCAGCAGGCACAGAATGTGCCCAAGGATGAAAAGACTAGATTTCATCCACTGGCACATTATCGATCATGAAACATGACTTGTGTTTTTGGAAACCTGAAATCACATCTGATCTGATTTCAGTAGTGTTTTTAATCCTTTTTAGAAGCTCTTGTTGTGTCTCTGGTGGAGAGTCAGAGCCAAATTGTAACATGTGGTAAGATATTTTTCCTCCGTGGGCCTTTTGTTGACAGAGTAAAAGGAGAAACACACAGGGTTTTCACTAATTCTCTCCAATCTGGGTGCCACATTTGTCTTCATTCTGCATCTGTTGGCAACTGATGGAGAATGATCCATTGCTCATAGGAACAATCCTCTAATGGAAACTAGTTACTTCAAAACTAAGGTTCATTACATACTATTAGCAAAGGAAACAAACTGCTTTACTGAAGCTGCTGCTATCTTACTGGATGTTGGAAGCACAAATATTCCTACATCTACACCACCGGGAATAATATGATTTCAGAAAACCATTATTTTTCTCATTTATACTTCCAACACAAACCAATTAAATGTTTTTTTTTCCACATAAATATGTTTAAGGGTAGTGAACGTAGTGTTTAGCAATACTTAAATTCAAACATTAAATATGTCTGCCCCTCCACCAGAGGTTGTCTGTGATCATGGTATTGTGTTACAGTGCGTACTATTTGATGAATTGGAGAGTTGTTTGACTCCTCAGATGGATATTGCTTTGTCAGGTTGCCAGTACTTTGATTGTTGTGAATTGCTGCAATTGCAGAGATGAACACAACAAGTTCTCATGTTTTGGATTGCAAGAGGAAGCCAGAGTAATAGGAGAGAAAACCCAGGGACCCTGAGAGAGAACCTGCAAACATCACATAAAAAAACCCTGGTCGAGGTTAAGTATTTAATTTTGTTGAGAAAATCTTCAAGAGTAACATTTTAAATGTTTCCAGCACTCCCTTTTCAGCTGACTATAAATTCTTTGAGCACAAAACTTGTTTTGTTTCAACCTTTAATTCAGAGTTTGGCTTATTTATCATGTAAAATCACAAGTAAAAAGTTTCAAAAAATGTGATTATTGCATACAACATTACTCAGCATGTTATTCATACAGCAATTCATAATTCCAAGCTGTGCAGACAGTTGGTGTTTGGCAGCTTGTTTGTTTTAAATGTGAAATGTAAGGACCACTTTATCACTTTATATTCTCATAAACAGGGATAAACATTTCTGGCACCATTAGACTGTTCATTATTTTATTCATCTATTTTACCATCTGGCTGATATTCATCTGGACGACATGAGGAAGCCATCATCCAGATAATGTATTAAAATATTAATGTGTGTAAATTACTTTAATTTACATAAGTACATCTCACCCAAAGTGAAATTAAATGTCTGTGTTGGAGTGTGAATGATGAGCATTTTGATTTGATGGCATTTGAAGGTTTTGAATTTAAAATCTCGGTAATATTAACTTCATAAGAAGAAATCAATTTCAGTGACTATGACTCAGTCAGATGTGCTTTAAAATTCATATTTGACTTCAGAGTCTATTATTGGCAGATGTATTCCTCTCTTCTTCTACTCCATTTCCTTTCAAGTGGCATTTCTTCAAGACACTGTTTTAAATCTGCTTCGTTTTTGCTCTCTTAACTCAAAGCCAAGATGAATATAAATTGCTTTGCATAACTGCAGCATTTTACATGTATATATATATATATATATATATATATCTGCATAACAGAAGACTTTTTAAAATTCTTTGACTTTCTTGTTTTCAGCCTTTGTTTTTAGTGATGCATAGAATGGTTGGAGTGACGATGCACATACAGAATCAATGGGTAGACTAGGTAAGAAAAAAATGATCTCTTTGCTGACATTATGAATACAAAAGCATTGGGCTCAGTCAGTTCCTACGTCTGCGTCTTTCACAGAACTTCTGCAGGGAAAATGCTGAAAACTTCTTCAAATCTCTGATGCTTGAACTTGCACTTTAAAGAACTGATTGAATGAAATCTTTCCCTTCTGCTTTTCTCAATGAAAAAAAAGGCCTTTTTAATTACTTAGCATCTCCTCAGCTTTAGTTTGTGAAAAGATTTGCTAGCCCTAATTAGGTAATGTGCAGCTTCAGCAAATAATAGATGTGTCTGCATTTTTACGGTGGCTGGTTAAGCTACTTTTGCATCTTGACTTGTTTGAAGGAGAGTGAACTGTCTACAAAATTACACAATGGGTTGGATTCAGATATTTAAACATTTCAATCCTCATGAGGTATGAGTTCAAACAGGAAGTTGGGCAAATTCTAACACAGTAGCAAAATAAAAGTGCTGGTTTACACTCTTTCAAATCCGCTTCCTTATTGGATCTGTTTCAGGTGAATTGACTGGAGCAGAACAGCGTCAACTTTGCACAGTCGTGACAATGGTCCCTAAGTGCTTGTTAAAAATTATTGCAGTTATATCTCTGTACCATCTATAAATAGTATCTTCTGACAAATTGAGGTTGCTCTTATCAGAAAATTGAGATTTCACAGCTTTGAGGTATAGATGTGAAGCGACACATCAAAGTATTTTTTGGTTGGGGTGAGTCAGGCAGGCGGCTGATGGCAAAAGGGGAACCACATCTTTCTCAGGAAAAAGGAAAGGCAAATTAGTATGGAGCTGGAGACACTTAGCATGCTGTCAGCTGGTGACAACTGACACAAGTAATGTGAGATGTTGTCAAAGAGGTTGGGCAAGAGGGTAGATTATATTAGATTTATTCTTGAACAAGAATTATTTATCCTTATATTACCAAAGGAACAAATAATTACTGTTGTCAGATAGAACTTCGGTTATAAATATTGCTGTGCATGGTAATCTGTTGATAAGCAGGTTTATGTAACAAAACACTGCCATATGCTTCATGGAATACAGTTATTACTTTGTTTGATTTTTCATTTAATCAACAATAGAGACTAAATACCCTGATGCCTGCCTCACGTAGCCTAGTACTTAATTAGTTTGCAGAGAGCAAATCCCAGAACACACTTATCTGTTCTTACACTGCTCTCATTTGAAGAGCTCCCAATTTTTCACCGCAGTTTGTATGCACACTCAGCACGTGCAATTGACACAACAGTCTTTGCTCATGTGAATTCATGCTAACATTCGATAGGTTAAGATTTTTCTGTCATGTACCTGCATAGGACTGATCTTGCAACCCTTAAACTCTTTTATTAACCCTTGTGCACTTTAAAGTGCACAAACATATTCAAATGAGTATGCATTTTAATGAGCAAACTTGAAATAGGCATTGTTGTGGCTTTAATTAGGCTCTCTAAAACTTTATATTATCTTACTATGACTAATTTCCTGTCAAAAAGAAGACAATGGGGAAAAAATGAAAAAAATGTACAAGTTCTTGTATTTCACTGTATGTTTACTAAGATAATTTTAATTAAAGCTGTAATCCCTGGAACAGCCATTTGTTTCCCACAAACACAACAACTTTACATTTGACTTCAGTAAATAAGAGTAGGGCTGCACTGTATTAGGACATTAAATTCTGATATTATTGCTTCATATGCTCTATTACCTACAGCATTGGGTTTTATCAGGTGTAACCTTTTACTCTAGTTAGACTTATCTTATTAGAATTCAAAAAGTATCTTTGTGCCAATAAGAAATAACAAGCAAAAGCATTCCATTTCTAATGGTCATTTCCAAAACTAGATTAATGTCCACATTGTTAAACACTCTGCAGTCTGTATCAGACTCTGGAAAGAAGAGTAAATATGCACACATAGGGGAGTTTACTTAAGCAGGAGATGAACAACAGTTTAAATCCAAATAAAAAAACATTTTTCGTTATTTCTATGGTAAGTTATCACCATCCAGATATGTTTTTTTTTTTTCTTCTTGTCTATCATGGTCAGTTTAGGACATCTAGCCAATGTTTCCAGAGCCCTTAAAATCCCCAGCTCTGACTTAGCTAGGTATCTGTTTTGTCTGCACTCTGTGGTTAGGCTGTCACACATACTTTTGTGTAGCACATTTAATCTTTGCTTGAACCAGTCATCAATAAAAGGAACGCCTCTTGTAAAACACTGAAAACTCATGCTATCGCCAAACAAAATCTTCAGGTAATGTGTGCCTGTGTGTGTGGTTTGGCATCCAAGTATGCTGAAGCTACAGAGTGAATCCAAAACTCCTTCTGGACCTGCTGTTCACATTGACCTGGAGAGAAAAAAATAAAGCCTCAGGATGTTGAAACATATTTGAGAAAGTCCATTTGTAACTTCTTATTCAAGCCATTATACATGTAAGAATATCTGAAAATGCAAGCAAATATGTCTAATTTATGTGTGGGGATTTCATCAAAAGTCACTCTTCTAAATAAAAAATCACAATTTCATTAAAGTGGAGCATATTAGCATACCAATGCCATGAAAGTGACAGGGATTAAAAAAGTAATTTCAATTGACTACTTTTCAATCAAAATTTCTGATGTTCCCTTATTTCTGAAGACAAACAAAAGTGTGAATGAGAGCAGATTTATTGGGAATTCAACAATAAGACATTGAGGTTGTGAGCACAGAGAATAGGACACAAGTAAAAAGAAGGGGGGGGGGGGAACTGAAGCTACGGAGCAGCCTGAAAGGAACAAAAAAACAAATTAATAGCAGATTGTATAATTCTTTTTTAAAAATCCTATATTATTTTTGCCCCCTTTTTAAGACATGTTAATAATCCCACACACAATAATGGATAAAAAAAGTGAATATGAATTACTAATACATGATTTTATTTTTTTTAATTTTGCAACAAAAACATTTTGAACATTCAAGAACACAGTTACAGTACATATAAAATGGCCTAAGTTATGTCTGATTTTGATAAAGCCCACACTGATAAGTGGGTTAATACATATTTTCAAATTACTGAAAAAAAAGTAACCAAAACTCAAACTAATGGGTACAAATATAAATTTGTTCAACAAATAGTGAAGAGATACAACTCACGGACATTGGTAAAGGTGTAACACTATTGTTCACTAGGGAAACATTAATGTGGTCAAACAAGTCTTTTGTAATACGCATAATGTTTTATCATGCGTTATATCTGATTTAGATAGATAAAGGTTGAAAGTCTTTATTTGAGTCAGCAGTGGTCCAGGATATCTCTGCCTTGCTCTGTTAACATTGACCAAGGGATACACCCTCTGTGCTGATAGTGTAGCTATCTGCTGTTTTCATCTCTTTCGGGTATGTTGGCAAGTCCACCAAGTGTATTAAAAACTGCCCAAGCAAAATATCAAGCCAGGAAGTTGTTTTAAGCAGTAAAGAATACAGATAGAGCCAGAATTCCTTCAGTGCCACAGTGTGCTAGATTCACAAACAGTTTCCCACTTTTTATCTGTGAGCCTTTATAAAAATTGACTACTGTGCAAAGCTTTATTTCTAGTACCAAGAAACAAAATATATTCTACTTTTGGAACCAGATTTAACAAACAGAGGGGAAAAAAACCCAACAATCGATTTACTTGGGAAGGCGAAAATCTTAATGAGTATAAATCAAAAATTATTTCAGTGGCCACAATTCAAAAACATTAGGTAGCATGGAACCTTAAAGAGAATGCTCTCCTGATCTACAAATGTACAATTATGCTTAAAAGGTAATGCTGAAATCACAAAACACAAAAGCCCAGAACAAGCATTATAGATCTTGTGCTAGAATCACTACACCCGATTATAAGTAAAATATTCAGATAATAAAATGCACAAAGACAGTGAAGATTGTGACATTGATGCTATTTCTCAGCTTGTGCCAGGGAAGGTACAAGCTGATTGACAGAAGCATGGTCAGGCAACATCTAAAAAAAGGGTACAAAATTTTCATCTTCATCCAACAGGGCAATGTCCTAAATATACATTTGGAGTAACAACAAAATTTAAATAAAAGTTTAAATAAAAGCCCATCCATGTCATTGATTGGCCAATCAAAATTGAGCCGTAATTTCATCAGAGAATTTGTACTAGGATTATATGACTGCAGAAACTCTTCATTAAATCTGTTTAAGCTCAAACTGCATAAATCCATTAAACTGTTTGGGCCATTTTCTAAAGAAGAATGGGGAAACATTTCAGTCTCTCACGAAAGAAATTAACCCCATAATCATGCACCATTTTCTTTTGCTCTGTCACAAAAAATCATGTTAAAATGCATTAAGGCTTGTTGCAACACGTGAAGAGTTCAGTGGTAGCACAATTGCACATATGCAGACACAACAGTCCCCAATGCAGATGTCCAAAATTAAAGAACACTTGTGCCACAAAACCCTTTAAAGAAAACTTTTAGCGGTATACTGTATATAGTTTTGGATGACACTGTAATGAGCAGTGAAATTATTGTCAATGCCAGCGAAAAAGTAGAAGACTGATAGTAATCACACTCTACTTAGACCTAATTGAAATGGGAAGATAATAATAGCAGAATAAAACTGACTGGGCCTACTTTATAAAAGCCTAGCACTAGACCAGAGACAGCATATTATTCCGTCTATGTGCCATTTTAGAGGCTATTGTCTCCCACACGCTTGGCTTCATTAGCAGCCAGTGTGTGGCAACATCCCCTTTCATCCAGAACCAATAACTATTTACAACATCCAGATTAGCATTCTTTTGTCTGCACTTCTCAACCCTTCCACTATATTTTATATTGTTTTCCAGTGGTTCACAGAAGGTCACACTGTTTGGTCACTACAGAAGGCCATTTCACACCCGGCTCCCATTACAGGGAAAAGTGGCATTCTCGTAAACCTGCGGCCATATTCATCATGATTATGATTCCATGGCAGGGTCGTCTCCTCTGCCTGAGATGCAGGGCTTGTAAAGACTGCCTTTCTGCCAGCAGGTCTCCTGTTATGGAACCTGTAATTGGCTGATTGGCGGTTAGGAGAATGCAGCGCTGTCTTGTGAATGGATGACCAATATGAGGCGAGTGTGGTCCCTGGGGCAGACAGGTACCTATTAAGGGCTGCTTTCCAGTCCGACAGCTCATTGTCATTGTTATACACATCAAACCCATACACACTGTTTCTCTCCTACTTCACTGCCTCTGCCACAGAGTGGTAAATTCAAACTTCTAAATTGCCTGTTGTTCCAAGAAAGTACATCCTGGCCCAGATTTCCCTGCTGCGAGATGCTTTATTGCCCTGCTTGGCTAAATTGTTCTTCCTGTGAGTACTTAGACAATGGATCTCAAAATTGCTCATGTCCTTTAAAAAACACCAGTGTCAAGCAGCAGTAATTAAATTGCAGTGTCTCTCCACAGTGGATAATTCACCTCACTATTCATGTTGTCCATGCACATCAACTTTCTCTGAACAGACTGTTCTTGGCAACAGCTGTTCAGCTTTCTGAGGCACAACCCCTCAAAGGCCATTAAACAGAACTGTATGCAATATTTACAAATGTGAATATTTTCAATCAGTCTTCATATACCACAAAAGCATCTTCCTTCATTACCATGCAGAAAGCTTTGTAGGACCAGAGGGTACAGAGGATAAATACTCTGTCTTTATGTCACGATTATCAATGTGGCTTTCGGGCAGTGGCAGAGGCTCCCTTTGTTTAATAAAGGGCTGATTAATGAACACAGCATCAGAGGTAGATGGGGAAGACAGTGGGAAAGAATGGAAAACACCCCAGAGCATCTGCCATTTTTACTCGTCCATACACCTGGATATGTGTAAGGTCCCTATCTAAGTTTTGTTTGAAGCCTGATTTCCCCATTTGTTTTGTTCCCACTGACAGGAGGAAGAACAGCTTGACGTTGCATCACTCAGGCACACCTAAAGGCTTTTCTTCATTTTTAAAGCATCAAAGGAACCTGAAGCTTTGAGAAGGGGATTTGTAATCCGAAAAATGAATAGAGAAAGTTTTGCTCTCAGTAGGACATAACATCTGTATCCATTCAACATGTTTTAGACCAGTAAGATCAAAGCCAAAGATTCACTGGAAGGCAAAAATCTCATCTCAGGCTACTTCTTCTTTTTTGTTCTGTTAGCTCGCTAATTAATAACCTACTGACACACGAGTACTCTAATTAAGATGTGAGATCTACTATATTCATAAATAACTTTTCAGTTCCTGGATTCACAGCTTGTGTTTGTAAACCTAAAGCTTACAAGCTTTTTTCGCTGTTATTTATGTCTCCAAACTACCAACCAGAATGGTTTCTATAAAATGGCAGAATGGCCAAAAACTGAGTGCAAGAGATAATTGGCTAAATATGTTTACAGGTGCTTTAGACTTATACTCTTTTGATATAAAAGGATACTACACAACTATAACATAGCTTAGCATAAATCTTATCACAGATTTATAGTAAATGGTAAATGTTTGCATTTTAGATGTGTGGTATTGGGATGCATCTTAAAAATAATATTAAAGCTGGAATTTTCCAGCTTTATCCGCTGCTTAACAGCTTGCAATTTTCCATGTAGCAATCTTTTGTTCACTAATTAGCCTACTACCATAAATATATAGAGGATTTCATTAAGTGCATTTATAGAAATCACAGTGATGAAACAACCCTGAGGAGCTTAAGGAAAATTTCAAGGCCCTGCTTTTGCAAAGTTTTTTCTTCAAAACAATGTCTCTGAAGACTTTTGTTATACCCTCACCATTTTGCATATTTACACATGACCTTTGCAAGTACAACTACCACCTAAGGTATTTTCCAAATGATTAGTCAATTAAAAAAAAACTAGGTGGACATACATATGCACCTTGACAATCTAGGATTTGGTGTTTAAGATTCTACTACGTAGTATGCAAGTGTGTGTATGTGACTCCAATATATGATGTCTACCCAGAAGTGTTTATAAGACGTATGTTTTTTATAAACAATACTACACTTTTATGTTTTCTGCAATATATTACTTTCCACTGTGACCACAAGCATGCTCAATTTGAAGGATTGCTGCAAATGTAACTAAATGTTGCCACATAAACATTTAGGATAAAGGATTGCTGCAAATTCAGTCACTTAGAGAAATTGCTTTGATTTGAATGGCAGTACACTGCATTCCATTACTTAAAATGCCATTAAATTGTATTTTATAATCCCATAGATATGTTATAAATGGGATTATTAAACATTCTAATACTTTTGTTTTATTAAGTTTTTTATTAAAACAATTTTATTAATGAACACATACTGTAGAAGTCTAATACAAAAAAACTTCATGGATGAGAAACAATTAGGCAACAGGTCCAATTTGTAAAAAAAAAAAAAAAAATGAAATGGGAATTCCTTCAAATAAAAGGGTGGCAAGGATTGATGCATTGACCAGGAGTTAACAAAACATCACCATAGATTCATTAATGTTACAAAAACATTGCGTATAAGCCCAGAAGAGGGCATAAAAATACATAAAAATCAAAAAGGCCAACATTTTGAAATTAATCTTAAATTGAAGTGATCAGAAGTCTGCAAAGCTGTGGATGGAGGAGAATGTGCTCCCTCTGCAGCAGATACATCCTGTACATAACTATTCAACACGATGTCAGCTCTCATATTAATGATTAATTTAGTTGCTGCTGTGAGCTACTTTGTGTATAAAGTTGAAAATGTCTGCATCTCCACCAACTAGTCAAGTGTGTGAATTGTAACCCTGTAAGCCTTCAGATTTTCCTGTTACTGTTTAAAATATCAGTCAAAGACAAAAAATATTAATTTAATGCAACCTCTGCCTCCACCACTTCCATCCCAGTTTGTTGGGTCTCTTACAGGCAAAGCCAAACACCACCTCAAGCAAGCATGAAAACTGTTTTGAGAAAATTTGCCATTTTGATCAACCTTTTCTAATGTGATTCTTCAAAATGTGTACAAAAAGCCTTGATAAAAGTATTACTACTACTTAATTTAGAGTCTACTTGACAGAAAAAGCTATTTTTATGCATGTCTTCAAAGTAGTCTTTGTGTTAAACTAACAACTTTGGAAAAAATAGAGTTTAACTGAAAGTATAGTGGAGCCGCATCATCATATCTCTACTTCTTAAAGCTTCGCACCAGAAATACCTTACATTGTTTTCAACAGTATCAGTAACCAGAATTCATCTCCAAGGACTATGGAATGTACATTTACACATGTAAAATCCCATGTGATATTTCTAAGAATTAATAATCTCAAAGTTAAACAAACAAATAAAGCCAGGTTCTCAAGTTACATTAAAAATATTTTATTTTTCATTTGAGTGACAGGAGACCTGTCAAAAACAAAAAAATAGTGAATATATATATGACTCAAAGTCATCTGGTCCATCTGCTGTCAGAGTCTGCAAAAGGCAAAGCCACCGTCTCACCGCCTACAAACCAATAGTGTTGGACTTTGATTCCTATGTTTGGAAAAGTGGGTTGCAGCACATCATAGAAACAATGTTTTATGTCAAACTTTGGGGTAGAAAAAGTGAGGTGTATTGAAATATTCAAGAAGAGGAACACTGTATGTTATTTGGACATATGTTTCAAAACATTCCATTTAGTTATCTGTTTGATTTATTTTCAGTTGTTTTCTATGATGCAGTTATAGCTCAAACTAGAAAGATAAAGAGGGGTAGCAATAGGCATGCATTGCCACCTGGGGCTTCCTTCATAAATTTTGAAAGGCAATGCATAAACTTGCATATTTTGACCATAAATGTATTTTTTATTAACAAAAAAATTAATTGTAGAAAAATCAAGTGGGCAAACTGGTTTTCTCTCATCAATGTTAGCATCTATTTCACTTCTCATGCACCCGTTTCAATTATCAGGATCACAGGTGAGACACTGCAACATCAGTGGTAGAACACATCATGGACTGGTCCTGCAGCAGCCTAAAATGACCCAGTCGCAGGTGGAGTTCATAGAGAAGAACACTTTTTCACCAATGAAAATGGGCTAATAGTAAGCATATTCTTCTAAATTTCCTATGTTTGACTTCAACTTAGAGAAGAGCTTTATATCAGCTTGAAGGTGAATAAGTTGTATTTTCTCAGTGAAAAGTGTCCAAGAATTGACTGACATACAACTGAATCAAAGAAAAATTGAATAACCCTGCATGAAGTATTTCATTTCTGCAGCCATGATATCTGATCAAAGTATTTCTGCGATGTATAAGAATCCCAGTAACCACTTAACACCTTTTAGATATTTGAATATTACTGCATCTCTGCTTCTGTTTGATTTCAACACGTATTACAGTTAATGTGTATCGAGCTGTGTGTGTGTTCAAAAGAAAAGCAGAATGGTAGAAAAAAGACAGAACCAAGTGTCTGACTAGACAAGGTCAATTAGACAGCCTTATCGCAGTCTTGACATCTGTTTGTGTTTGTATCCAACAAATAGACAAAAACTGTATACTGGTTGGCCTGGCAACTTGTGCCTTTCCAAACCAAACAGCCAGGAATCAATTATTCATTGCAATATGTTGTTGAGCATAATCTTACTACTGTGTGATGTGTACATACACAGAATGAAAACACTGCTAATTGCTAATGAATAAAACCAGCATTGCTGCTCTTCTCTGCCTTTCATACATAAAGCTCATCAGATGTTAAATCAAAAAATATTATAATAAAATCCTGCTGGTCAATAAGCCTTTAATGGGAGGCCTGTAAAAGGGACCCTGGCAGCTTATTAAAATACTCTTTGATAATGTATCAAAGAGTACATTATCGTTATTATTATTAGTACATTATATGCTAATATAATTTGTTATCCATATTTAGGATGTTAGTGTCTGTTACAGTTTTTTATGTGTTAATTTTGTGTGGCAGCAGATGAAGTAACGAGTGTTTCATTCTGACACATGGGGGCAATGGGGTGGCCAGCATTTTTCAAGGGGCATTAATAAGAGTAACGTCTGCTAGTTTTTAGTTGGGGTTCCTTAAACCACCCAGAAGCGTAATTGCATAACAACAACAGTGATAAACAAGAAGCTATGCAAAAACCATATACAGTTCTTTTTCAGGTTGCTTTGATATCTACAATGATCCAGTGATCAATGAAAAGCCAATTAAATTTTTAGTTTAAAGCCATTTCAGTTTTTTAGCTTAGTCCCGTCCAGTATTTCAATGCCAACACACACACCCACACCCCAACACGCCCACAGACAAAATCTCAAAACAACTGAGTCACAGGCTAGGAGGCAGTTATGTTATGTAGGTCAGAGGCCTCTGCAACTGTCCTTTGATAACCCTTTTCAGGATTGCCTGATAGGTGGTGTCATCCACTTTAGATAACTTGCTATGCAAAACAAACTAGCATGCTTTGAGTGCTAGTATAGCATGCTTTACATTTATGTACCTATAGGTTACATTTATGTAACAGAATGATGATTTTGTAGTGAATTATGCACAACATGAAGTGGTGAGGGGTTGAAACATTAATGGTAGACCAGGTTCTACAGTCATTTAGATTTAATATTATATGTGCAAAAAAGCAACAGAAAACTGTGAATATATTTCAGAGAAAACAGAATGGAAAAGAAACTGGACCAGCTAAAATGTCTCAATGAATGTCCTACACAGAAGTGCTGTTTGATTTTATTTTTGGGCTGGATGACAATATCTCTCCATCAAACGGTTTGTAGAGCTGCATTTTTGTAAATGTCTTTCTCCTTTCAAGATTATTTTATTTCTTTAAATTATGTAGGCCTATGCATTCCAATATATTTCTCATATAGTCTGGGTTTTTAGAAGTTGTGCAGCCAAGAGAAAATACAAATAAGCAGCAAATATTTGCCTCTCAAGTTAGTCTAAATAAAGATTCATTGACTGTCAGACAGTTTTTATTTATGAGGGCTCCCACATTCCTAAACTTGGTAGAAAGAGGCTCTCAGCCTTCACAGTCCATCAGATAAATAAATCTTTTATACCTGTCCAAAGCAGGTGCAGTCAGAAGTAGACATTGGTTCAAAAAGCAGGTTGGTAAACATTTGGTAGAAGCAGAACTTAAAGGAATTTGAGCTAAAGCTCAACATCCATGTTTTTACAGCAGTAAAATAGCCTTACAGGGAGTTTTCATACCTATTTTACCTCTTCACATTTGTCCGTGTACTTCATGCAAACTTCAATTTGTTCTACAAGAATTTTAAATGTTAGACCAACACAGAGCACTGCCTATTTGAGAAGTGGAAGGAAAAGTAAATTTTCAAAACGCTTGAATGTCCTGAATAGAGGGTATGAACATCAGCAGGTAGAGAACTTGATCTGTCCAGTACACCATTATATGGTGCAACTCAAGTTATTCACTTTGGTTTCAGAATTTTTGTAAATATTATAAAATAATTATCCATATTTTTCAGTGAATTTCTGCTATAATTTTAAAAAAAAATTCTAAAGAACCCTGTACCTTGATTTCTTCAAGGTAAAGGTCAAGCAGTAATCAAATCTTTGTATTGTGAATGAAACTGAACATAAACATAAAAAATCTGGCCCATCACAGCTAATTTATGATTTAACAAGGATGACAATTCAATTTGTATATAAAGCCAGGTTTAATTGGGTGGCAGTTTTCTTTAATAAATCTAATCAGTATTTAACGACTATTTTCTGTACCTATTGTTTCTCTTTGTCAAACTTTACATGCAGAGTCTACATAGGGAAAATACTCGTCGACAGCAAAATTCTGCACCCCAACTTTGCAACCATTTTTGACAAGTCATATTTATGTCTAACTCTAAAAGTCATACATTACCACTGCACAGCCAGCACCTACATCAAATATTATTCTTATATGTTGCTGCAGAGCTTCTTACGCTCAATGTCAAGGTTTTCATTTCCTAGAAAAATAACTGAAAAAATTAGTGTCGTTCTGAATATTCCCCTTTACATTTTAGATTTTTATTATTCTGCAGAAAATTTGAGGACATTGAAAAACAGACCTATGCTAAAATTAAGCTAAACTTAAAGAAGCCTATATAAAGTAGTAAATACTACAGATTTTAAGAGAAGTTATTGTTGTGAACTCCAGTACATGAGATTGTGATGTTCACATTTAAAAACTTGATAAAAAATCTAAACTATGATTTATTTAATGCATGCTATAAACAAATTCAAATTATGCAAATAAATTTCGGTACATTTTTAATTGTCATGATAGTTAAGGGTCATGATTTTACAATGGCATAATGAGTATAATTGGCACCTACCAGTGCTTATTTGGCCATCATGATCTGCAATCTGAGTAATATACTGGTTGGAGAGCTCATAACAATTTGGCCCTCGGGACATTCAGTCTAGGTGTGAAATAAAGTCAGTGTATTTGACCCTGTAATCCTCTGGTAGTGAACTGGACCTGGGGGAAATCTGAGGGAAAACTGCTCAACTTGCAGAGCAAAAATGCAGCCAGTGCCCACTCAGGCTCGGTGAAAGGTCAAAGGAAGGTCACATGTACCTTTGAGACATGAAAGGAGAAGAACATGAAACCTGGCTTTGATTAAACTGAGTAAACAACAGCAGGGGAAAATAAATACTTAGGATACCAAATTTTATTTATGTGTTTTAAGAAATAGTTTGTTCTTGGAGCTTCAAAAACCTTGACTAAGCCTTTGGAAATGTATCAGCTTCTTCTCTGTGGCCTAGCATTTGACTTGATCACCCATGCCTGCCCACTTCTTCCTCATGCCTGACTTTCCCCCACTCCCTCACTGTGCCATCAGGATGTTGTTCATACTGAGAGACAAAGCAATTCTAAAGCAAATTGTGTGAAAATAGGGAGTTTAACCAGAGGGGGGTGGAGAAAATGGCTTGTTCTGTCCTGTCTCGTTTGCTCTGGTCGAGGCAGGCGTTTGGCCACACTTGGCCTCTCTGGGCTGACTGAAGACATAAATGCAAACACTGAGAGCCTGCCATGGGTGGTTAGTTGGCCCGTAGCCTGTTCATAATGTTGTTGGGTCAATTCTGTCTGTGGACCGTCAGATATCAAAATGAGGATTGCTTTGAGATAAAGACAAACTGATTTTTTTTACATCGAAGACATGGTTCAGTCTAAGACCAAAGACATATCACATTTAAAATATTAAGATTAAAATAATGGAAAATAATGGAATGGAATGATGATTATTTTGGCAATCAAACTTAAAAAAGTCAATCCTTGTTTTGTAAAAACAAAGAAGAAAAAAAAACATTTTTGGCACATTTTGAAAATCCTTACATCTATCTTCCGTCAATGAAAGACTGGGATTAAGTACCACCTCAAAGTGTGAAAAAGGTCCATAATCAGGTGAGAAGCCATATTATAATTACCATAGCTACTCATATAAGACATCATATCAAGACAGACTTATCATTAGTGATTGTCCTCTTCAGGATATTTTCTCACGATGGCGTGCTGAGTTAGCTAAGTATTGGCAGTTGCAAATTGCTATTCATTCAAATCAATTCCATGTGGAGAGGATAGAAAACATAAACACAACCCTGGGATGTTAACGGATTTGTGGTCCAAAAAATAGGACCACAATAGATTATTTAAAAAATATGTATTTCCCCATCTTTAATGCAACATTTATCCTGTACAAATCCGTAAAAAAAAAAAAGAATAAATCTGTTGTTGAGAAAAAATCTGAAAACTACAAAACATGGAAGTCCTAGCTGCATCTAAAATATATGTACAGACTCTTTAACAAATACTTTGACATGGAAAGTATTTTTCCAATTCCAATTCCAATTTTAAATTCAATCTTCTTTGGTAAGAGTAATCAGCAACTCGCATCTTTACTTAGGAATATATGCACACTCTGCCTGCCGAAGGTTTTGCACATGTTTATGACCCCACAGATTTTCAGTTCAGTTCTTAGCTATGGCTAAGCTAGTAAAGAACTCCATGGACAGTTGATGAATTGGTTATAGGAGATGTGCTTTAAACCTGGCAGTCACAAGTAAGTCACACACATTCTATGCCATTATTATGTCAACTGGATTAGTAAGGTCCATGTCAGATGTTGCAAAACATCAAGACATCTTGGTGGAAAGCATGCCACTCGAACAAGATACAGATTGCTGAGTGGAGAACATAGAACTGCTGAAATGATATGCAGATAAATGTTGGATCTGGATATGTGGAAGCTTCAAAATCCCATATCCAGATCAACAAAGAAACACATTTTGAAAATCTGTGGCCTTTCCGAGGTGATCTCAGTAAAGGTGCATCAAAGTAGACAGTATTGTTAAAATTAGGCATTTTACATTATTGCATTTACAGTGTTCTCAGTTGTTTGTGATTTTTACAGTTGTAGATCCATGAGAAATTGTCTCATGTTGTTGTATGTGCTCTTTAGCATACAACAACATGAGACAATATGAGATGCCATAATTCATATTTTTGTTTAAATTTTATTACTTTTAATACTTAAACAAATAAACATAGAGATTCAAGTACTAGAGGTAAAGTCACACTTGCTACTACCAGAAGGTACCTTTTCTTAGACTCTTTTCATGAAGTTTTGAATATGTATTTTCCACCATCAATATATTAATCAACAGCAAGAAAGCCACCTGCCTAAAATTATGCAGGTGTCTGATTAGTAGTGAATCCTTTGAGGTCTGGAGTAATTTAGGGGGCGTATAAAAACCTTGGCGTCTTTGTTATGATTAGAAGTTGTTTTTCTCCACTTGCAAATATATATTGATGCCTTGGAAGAGAAATTTCCCAGTACAGAAAGCTGTGTCTCTTTAAATACCAACACCCATGTGAAAAACAAATGCTGATCTTTCTAGCTTTTTCGAGTTTTTAATTGTAAAGTAAATGGCATGTGCCCTGTATTGATTCAAGCACTGATGCCAATATACAAACTTTAATGTCACAGATCCTCTGACTAAATTGGAAAAAAGACAAATATCAATAATTCTAATAATAAAATTCAATAGGAGTGAGGTAAGCATTATGTGACATACACTGAAAATCAGTGCAAGGCAACTTTAGCCTGATGAGCTTTAGTATAATTCAGTTTGTTCCGTCTGGTGCAGTTTTCCTTCTTTTGTTGCTCGCTGCTCTTCCCTCTCTCAAACGAGCACACACTCATACTAATGTCCACTTCAGATTTATCTTCACATTCCAATGAGCACATACTAATTCACTTAAGGTTGACAAATCTAACAGCTTAATGCAAGTAAAACAGTCAACGCAGGCCAGCTCCTTGGACCACCGTGGCATAATTTCTCCACAAGTTCATAGATTCAGCATTCCAAAGAGACTAAACCTCTGCTGTGCATTAGGTATGCCCTCATAGACTTAATTGAAACTGAAAATGTTATGTTCCACTCTGGTGCCTTCCTAATGGACTTGCCCAGTGCATAAGACGTATGAGGAAATTTCAAACTAGTGTTTAGATGAATGTCAGAAAGTGGGGTATAGCCAAAATGAATATAAGCTACTGTTTGTTTATCACTGGTCCTTAACCAGGATATTTCATTGCAACGCAGTGAAATTATTTGAGTGACTAATTATTAATAGATGTCTTCTTTGGCTCTGCCTCTATATTTCATACCCTTTTATCTGAGGAAATGGAACCCTGAGATCATCATGTAAAATAACCCAGTCTGTTGGCTGTGCTCTTAACCCTCTAGTCAGAAACAACTATATGCCAGCCACAGGAGCAGCCAACTTGGCATCTTCATCCAACAATTTGAAGGGATGAAATTTTAAGGGCAAAGTATCTTAAAATGTTGGCAGCTTCATTTTAATTTCTGAGGAGTTTGTCCAAGACATAACAAAGTGGCAGGAGAACAGCTTCATATGAGCCAGAGTAAGTGAGAACACCTAAGTGAGAATGTTCATGTCCTTCATTGGACAATATGGGATTAGTTTGTATCTGTGTCTTTACTGGCATTGTAAGAAATAAAATAAAACAAAACAGAGAGATGTGAAAAATCAAACTACAACACTACATTGTAGGCATTTTCTTCAGTGTAAAACCTTTTTGCAAATTTTTCACATAAAATCTCAACTAAATTTGAGATATCATCTACAAATTTGGACTACCAAACAATTCTGGTATCTAGATTAGTAAAATGCCAGAATTAGGGCTGAAAAGGTAAAAAAGGTAAAAGGCAATTTTATTTATACATCACATTTTACAAACAAAAGAACAGAACCAAAAGAAAGACAAACGGGTAAGGATAACAACAACAAAAAAAAGCTACATGTAAGTTCTCCTTGTTTGATTCTTGTTCTGGGCTGATAGACACTCCACAATTTATAAACTAACAGGAGCTTCTTCAGGTCTTGCTCCGATATTAAAAATAAAAAGCTAAATGTTGGTCTTAAGTAATAAGTACTCCACAATTTATAAACTAACAAGAGTTTCTTGATGTATAAATTCAATGTTGGTTCGCCATATTTGATTCTTGTTCAGGGTTGCTATTAGTAAGTATAAAACTAGATGTTGGTTCCAGTTGTTCTGGGTCAACCCACCACACTGGCAAAAATGTTTTCTGAAAACTGATTTTACCCACACACATTACACCACAACAAGAAATCCTCTCCAGCAAAACACACATATGTTTTGATGATTTATTTATTTATTTTTTGCAGACGTGATGCTCTAGACTATCAAAAGGTGTGAGCACTTATCCTCAATTGCAACAGCAGTGCTAGAGGTGAATTTGAGGTTGACTGTTTGCTCAGATAGACCCAAAGTGAGCACAACTTATTCTTATACAAGAGTCAGAAAAGATGAAGCTTTTATCTTATTTACTCCCAGGATGTAAAATTGGAGCATTATTAATTTAAATGACAATGTAAAATATATTAAGTTTGCTTTGCTTTCTCCATGAGAAATAACTATTCTTACAAATACAGTCTTACTTCAACTGGTCAAAGTGTCACTAAACTAAATGAGTTTGTAAAATACTAACAGTTATAGGATAAATTGCAACAGGCTGATATATTGAATATTATGCATATACAATGATACAGTGTGCTGTGTCCAAACAGCGAATCTTTAAAATTACAATATCTTGTATAGTAATTTCCATACTAACAATTGAATATCTGATTCTAAGTCACTAGAAGCTCAGTTTATCTCCGTACTCCTGATTGCACGATTCAGCCCTCTCCCCACCCAAGTGAAAAATTCCAAAGCATACAGAATGTCTACCAGGTGAGGTGAGGTTACAGGTCTGTTTATAAACGTAAACAGACCTGTAACGTTCCCAGGTTTTTCATGTCAGATGTTTTTAATTGAGTAGTGGTATTTAGGAAGATACTTATAAAACAAGACTTTTCATGTGAAGTTAGCCTGAAGTCAGCCTCATTCAAAACTGCTCATGTTTGTGAAAGCTACAGTTTTACTTGAGGGTGATGACCTTTAGTGTTGCTGCCATCATGAAAGAGTAATTTGGTCAAACAGAATTCCTTTTGTTGTGTTCCTTTTGCAGATTTTTAGTTGATCTTTGAGTTAATTTGAAATTATTCCTAGCCACATTGTGTAATATTTAATATCAACTTAAAACTAGCTTGTTTCTATAATTTAGTATGGTATGGATCAATAGGCTGCTGTCCTAATCTCTTCTAACAGAACATTGCTATAATGTGTCAATGTTGGGTTGCATCTGTGATGTATTACTTGGTTCACTGTTCTCATTAAGTTGCCTTTTCAGTTACATCTTTGTGCTACTGGATTCTAAAATCTACCGGAGTTTATTTGGAACGGTCATCAAGTGACTCATAATGGTACAAATATTGTTAATTTAACATAATTGTTGGTCACACTGCACTGCTTTTATTTTAAACCTAAAAAAATAATGTGTCATGTTTTCAAAAGCCTGCTCCTCTAGTCACATGTTCTTTAATGACCAGTCTGATGTTTTGGTGCTCAGCCTCATATCATACTGTGCTAGCTGGTTTTATTTAGTTCTTTGTTTGCGTTCTGCTGATAATTTTATGGTCTTGTCACTGTTCAGCATATGTGCAATGTGATTATTGATTAGAGGATTTATATTTGTTTCAGACTATGGGTTGTTTTTGCCAATGTATTTGCAAATTTAATACAATTTTTCAAAATGTTAGCCAAACTATACACTGTTAGACATTTTATTGTAATTTTACAGTAACTTACATAGTATAAAAATACACCACACTTAAGCGACTACACACTTATACATTTCTGTGATTTATTAAGAGATGCAGCGACATCCACTTTTTACCACGGACACAGAAAAGATGCAGGTTACTCTAAAGGGCTATTGTGTAGGAATCACATGCCATTTATAAAAAATCATTAAAATCATATTAAAAAGGCTAAAGTAAAGTCAGAGCATGAAAGATAGGAGGAAAAGACAACAAAATAATAAACATTTGGTAAAATACTTACCTAGTTGGAAGTCCTCCATTCAAATTCAGCGAGTCGTTGGAGGAAGGTGGTGATCCGGGAGTTGACACTGACTACTTTCCTCTTGACAAGACTTCCCGTCTTGCGGCTTGTACTGACTTTGGCTGTGCATTTGGTACCAACATCTGGATTGATCCTCACAAAGAATCTTTTAACAGAAATAAAATATATTAATTGTATTTTTTAAAATGAAGACGTACCATACAGCAATCAGCTATGGTTCTTCATCCTCAGTCAAACTGTCATTAAATTTAATTCATAAATGGCTTGGTGTAGAGTACTTACCGTTGTATCATCTCCAGCGTGGTGGATGCTGACTCCTGATACTCCAGATTGAAGACATAATATGACCCAAAAAAGACAGCAATTATTGTTATAGATTATAGAGTTATAGATTAGGTTATAGTTATAGATTAGGTTCGAGTTATAGATTAGGTTAGCTGCTCCTCTACATTTCCAGACTATTTTGTGGCTTCAAATATGTTTGAAGAGCTGTCTTTTTACCTGTTGTCTTGTCTTTTGAAGAGCTGAAGCTATGTTAGCACTCAACAGGACAGAACTGCACAGCCACTCGGAGGGAAAAAGCTTGGGAGTTAAAAAAAAAAAAAAAAAGTCATCTGAAGAAAAGAAAAAAAAAGAACGTTAGAATTCATCCTTGCTGACCTAGCTAATCAGAACTTTTAACATTTGCAAGGTCATGGTTTAAACAAATGAACAGCAATTAGATGTAAAAAAAAAAAAAAAAAAAAAAGGAGGGGGATTAATTATCAGTTAACGTTATATTGTTCGACAAAGGATGCAACAACAATGCTAACAGACACTCACGCACTGAGCTTATCTCAACCCAAAGCTAGCC
Source organism: Xiphophorus hellerii (assembly GCF_003331165.1). Taxonomy (NCBI): domain Eukaryota; kingdom Metazoa; phylum Chordata; class Actinopteri; order Cyprinodontiformes; family Poeciliidae; genus Xiphophorus; species Xiphophorus hellerii. Next base: position 7,412,294 of record NC_045680.1, read on the forward strand.
GCCCGAGGAAGATTAAGCGGCAAAAGTCAAGCTAAAACCTTCAACGGTAAAATTAGCACCTTAGCTAACGTTAATTCCGAACCAGCTCAAAAAATAACACCATCATATTTTCCTATCTTTCACCTCATTTACAGACACGTAACTTATAACGTTGCAATATGCCAGTTATATAAAACACACAGAGTTAGTAACAAAAAGGTAACGTTATTTTACCAGGCTATCCAGCACAAACGAGCTCAAGCTATAATGCTAAGTTATAGTATTATAGCATGATGCTATAAGTTACGTTAACTCCATCTAAAATGTACATTTCCAGACTAGGTTTTGGCTTCAAACAGTTTTCTAAGAAGTGTTTTTTTTTACCTGTCTTGCGAAGAGCTGAAGCAGTGTGAGCCCACAGCACGGCGACAGAGCTGCACTTACACTTGGAGAGAAAAAGCTTCGGAGTTTAAAACAAACGTCATCAGAAACAAGTTGGAAGCTATGGTAACCGAATTTATGTTAAAACGGCTTGCCATAGATGCGAAGCCACCCTTGATGACGTAGCTAGATAAACTGCATATTAATATTAGCTAGGATGTGAAAAAAACAAAAGTACATGCTCTCTTTCTGCCTTAAAAATATGTTAACCACTATAGGAGTAAAAATACAGTAACAGGGAACCACGATGAAGCAGCTATGATGACCGTTGGAAATCAAATAGAATTCTTATATGGGCAGCGCAAAGACATTATAAGTACAGTACCACTACTGCAATGTGTAAACAGTAAATTACTGCAACTTCAAAACATACAGTAAGTTACTGTAATACTATGTACTATACCCATAATGCGATGCAAATTACAGTAACTACTTGTAAAGATGTCTTATGTTAGTTTTACTGGGCATTTTGTGGTATTTAACTGTAAAAAAAATACAGCAAAGGCTAACAGTGTAGCTTAGTTTTGAAACTGAATTGGCTAGAAATCATTTCTACTGTTGGATTATGTGGAAAGACAGTAGTAAACGTTTTTGCTTTTGTTCCATTGTTGGAAAATTTCTGAGCCGATATTTAACACTACATAGCACTGTTGAACATTAGTATAGCATTAAAGCATAAAACTAGAAAAAAAAAGTTATATTGACCCTCTGGGATGTAAAGTTCCAGAGAGAATTATTACAGAAGTGGCAGAAGTGAACAAACGTAGGATCTTACCGAAGTAAACAGTAGGACCTATACCAAAGTAAACAGTATAGTGGTCTAAATTAACATTTTCACAAAGTTCATAAACACTTCTTCCCTTTGCCAAAAAAGCAACCTAGTGCTCACTGAGGTGATGATATTCACATTCACAAGTTCCAAAGATGTGTTATAATGTGCATTTTTAAAGTGAAGTGTGAGGAAAAAGTGAAGATGCACAGTTTATAGAGTAGTAGTTTGTGTCTGTGTATCATTTCACTGTCTAAAGGGGGAATCTTGTTCAATATTGAACTAAAATAAACCTTTTTATCAATCAAATAGAAAAACAACCAACCACTCCTACAAATAACAGAACATCCGAAGCGGGTGATGTAAGAAGAAAACTAATCTGCTCGTTAACATCATTTTTCATTTGACAAACAATATTCCCATTTTATTTGTTAAAGATGAAAATACTTTACTTTGGGAAATCCAACATGGGCTCTCAAATCAAAAATATCTCAGCTTGTCATATGTCAGAACAAAGATGAAGCACTGCCAGTGAATCACGGATTAAACCATAAACCAGAGTGGTGAGTCATTCAGAAAATGAAGCAGTTGCTGCCTTGATCATGACATGTAATGTGATTTTTTTTTTTTTTTTGCACTCTAGCAAGCTTGGAAATAGTACTTCTATAGAACTCTAGTTCAGGGTTTGAGGAATGTCCATGACTGCCTATATAGTAAGAAAAACTGAGTGAGTACTTTTATTGGAGGGAAAGTAGCCACAAAGTGCTGCTAATCAAAAGCAACTGTTGTTTTCCTTCAATCTGGGAAAAGTTACAACTCCATATCTTTACATTTTAAAATCTGGCACTCTACAGTGAGAAAGATTATTTATAAGTACAGAACAGTTGCTAGTCCTCACATGAATGGTTCCCAGCAACTTCAACCTCAGCCTCTTAAAAACTGCATCTCAGATTCTGCAGGTCTCACTTAGTATGGTCAAGTTTATAAAAGGAAAATCATAAGGTTAGGGGAACTGAAAAATATCCAAGAGTGGTTACCTCACAGATGACCTTACATGAAATGCAAAGCTACATCCCACTTTGTCGTCTCAAGTTACTTTGTAAAGTGGCTTGAGAATTACTGCTATATAAATAACCTAAATTGGAATAAAATGTATTGTCTGATGAATAAAATTGGGTCAGTAGCATTACAAAAAAATCCAAGAAAACCAGTACAGTTACAACTGAATATCTGAAACAGAAAAAAAGCTATATAAATTTAGCATCTTTTTATTGTTATGATAAAAGTTAGGTTTATTTAAATACTGATGTTCACAGAGAATGAGCAATTTACTTTTTCTGGTGGTTGATACAGAACAAATCATGATAAAGCGTTCTTGTTAGGAGTGAAAACTAACATAATCGGCAAGGTCATCAGAAAGCAGCGATTAGCTCTCTTAGACGAATGAATTAATTAACATACAGTATGACTTCTTGTCCCAACGTATCTGCCAGTAGCTCGGTTTGACCTTAAAATACACTCCCTGCTCTCATTAGAATAATTAATGCCTAAATCTAGAGTGGAGTGAACTTATAGTTAACTTCCTGAAATGTACTGTTGATTAGCTTTCCTGGACTTTCTTTTCTGTGGTCTTTATTGTTCCCGATTAACATATAAGGCTTAATTGGGATGGCTGCAAATTGCACTGCTTGTCAGAGAAAAGACAAAGTAATGTGACAAATTTACTGGGAATGCAGCAGAAATCTAAATATTAGCAATACATGATGCTTGAGGTATCTAGTGTTAGTAAGAACTGAGCAGACTCTGCTGCCGGAAATGATGCAAATTATTACTGGAGTTCAAACCCTGCTTAAGTGTGTGTGATTCTCAGATAAACCCGCTGATCTTTAACAGTGTAGCTCATTCACCTGTGAACACCAAGATAAAGTCCTACAAAAGTACTACTGCATAAAAAGGGGGAGAAAAAATATTACTTGATTTGTCAAAGGAAGTACCCTGAAGGGTCTGGATACAAACTTTTAAACAAAGGACAAGAACAAGAGGAGTAAAACAGACTGAAAAGGATGCCTGATGCAAAACGAAACTAAAGAAAAACATCCCATAACCCAAATGAACTACTGAAATAATATTATGTACTCCCTTCTTGAACTCCTCCTCTTCATCCAATTCACTTTTTGTCACTCTGACTGGGTCTAATGAATTAAAAGGGGTTGGTTGAGATCAAGAACGTCTAAAAAGAGACAGATATGCTCTTTACTGAACAACGTTCAAAAGTGTGTACATAGTTTGTACCTATACCCTCCACACATTGATCTAATGAAGTGTATTGTCACCAAAACTAGTTTGAATAACTTAAAAGTAGGAGAACTAGACAGAACAAAAAAGAGAGAACAAGGGGTTCTAGATATTGGTGCACAAGAGGACACTTCTGACAAGATGTAGAGAGCATGCTGATATGTCAGCCTTTATTTCCTTTTTTCTCCTCCAGCTCTTTCTGTCAGAGCAGCACTCATCCGAGAGGAGTGGGGGAATAAGGGTGGGGCTGGTGAACATTAGCCCTCCAGCGATCACCTAAGCCGCTGACACTCATCAGTTTAAGAGCCCTCCAGCTATGGCATGGCATCATCTTAGCACTGACCTTAATTGATTGGTGCCAAAGACTCCCCATCTTTTCAAAATGAGCTCTAATGAGTTTTAATGCAACAGTATTCATTGGTATCTGCTGACAAGACAGACTATCCTCAGTGTAAGTTGTTTTATACCTTCAAAACTTCACAAAAAAACACAATGGATAACTATAACATTTTACTTACATTGTTAACTCCTTATAACTGATTTTCAAAAAATGGTATCCTTTAACCAAACTTTTAAATTAAATCTTACTTATAATGTGGAGCCAAGAAAAATATTAAAAAACGCTGTTTTAAAAAATGCTTATGTTGTTTCACCATTGTAAATTTTATAATCTTTATCACAAAGCAACACTGTGTGTAAGCACTGCTTGATAGATCTGCTATCATGTCAGATGCCATTTTATATTTCAATCTTCTATCATTGCTGTAAATGATAAGCAGGGCATTTCTTATTCAGGAATAGTCTGTAGGGATGATCTTAGAAACATCACTACTGACTGATCCTGGGGAACATTGGGGCCTGTGACTTTTTCAACACCCCCACACCTTTTCGCTGACAACTCAGCGGGTGATGATGAGTCCCCAGCTTGCATTGCAGGTGCAATAAACTACATTTTGCTCCAGAGCCTTCATCTTCAACTAAATCTACTGTCTGGCTTTTTCTGTAAGCTTTATATTTTTATTTTTCTGCCAATATTCTCCCCAGGTGACAAGTCTTGTCACTTATTTCATCTGGAGGGTGGACATCTTCCTGACAATGGAGGTGGTCTTTACAGGTTGATGTCTCTTGCTGTTAGTGAATGCAGAGATCAGAATCTTAGTGACCTGCTTTGAGAACCTTTTCATTCTGCCACCATTAGTGGATGCCTTTGTACAGCTGCCAAGCACAGGTTAGATGAATTTTCTGTTCACACAAAGAGCTCACAACTAAGAATCACTGTTTTTTTAATTGATGAACTTTACCTGATGATGATTTGTTTCTCATTCTGAATCTGATAGTGTCTGTGTGCCTTGAACTTGGAAATTCACATCAATGCCTCATAGAAAACTAATCTTGGGATCTTTTACACCTCTGTTTTGAATTTCTTTTCTGCAACATGTTACCATCATCTGCCTATAAGGCAGCTTCAAAATGTTCACATTGCCTTAAACTCCGTGGCAGACCTGCTACGAGCAACATGGGAAACCGCCCAGAGTGGAATCTTGTGGGGGACATCCCAGTCCTCCACCAATGCCCAGGATGTGAATATTATGACAGCGTTTCATGTATCCAGTACCAACGCCCCAAGCCCCAGTACCATTGGAGTGCAGTGATTGGCGCCCCAGCGGGGTTATTCCCCCAGGGCGCCAAACAGGCTAGGATCGCCTCTGCTTAAACTTTCAGTCCAGTCTTATTTTAGAGTGTTCAACACTTTGAATACTATTTCCAAATCCTATCACTGTCCCTAGGGCTGTAGCACCACACCTACCCCATCTATCCATCCATTCATACCCAGTTGTGTAGTCCTTTTCCTTATTTGGTATTACTTATTTTTGTAAAACCAAATGTAATATAACAGAACACTTCACAGTATATATTACAGTGGTTATTGTGCCAGATAAAATTATGTTAACTCAGATAATGCATTTTATTTTAGAGTATGCTGAAAGGTAATGTCTGATTTTATAGAGCTACAAAGCTATTTGTCTAAGATTGCTCCATGGATAGCTTTTATTTTGACATCCTTTTGTAAAGCAAAGCCTTGACAATAAATAAATGAGTAACAGAACCTTCAAACTACAGGACATTTCTGAAATTATGATCAGTTTGTGCAAACTTGGCATTTATTATTTACTTATTAAGAGTTATTTAATACTTGATATTACACACTGTCCTAAAACTGTTTAGTCCATACAAAAAAAGTATTCTCCTTTCAATGGGAAATAATAATAACAGTACACAGGTTAAGTACATTCTTAAAATAGTAACACTCTGAAAATTTAATTTCATAATTACGGTTTGCAGAATTATCTGGAAAATAACTTCAGCATACATTTTATGTTATTATTATAATTATTAGGAGTAGTAGTAGGGGTAACAGGAATAGTGGTTGTAGTAGTAGAAGAAGAATCATCTGCAAACACAGTGTTATGTTTCATATCTCTGAGGTACAAATTACAGCTCAATACTAAGTTCTTTCAGTTTACTTTAATTTGGTCTTATTTGGACATCAGAATATCATAATATACAATCCACATACCTCACTTTTAATGCAAGATATGTGTTAGATGTTCTTTGAAGGTTGAAATATCTTGCAAGCCATAAACTAATTGATCTCAAAAGATAGGCATATATTACCCAGTGTTACCTTTGCAAGTCAGTGGCTTTTATTTTGCTTACACAAATTTTCCCAATGAACTTAAACAACTCAAGGAAGCTCTTTCATACAATGCAAGCTATACAACCAGATCCCAGGATGACCCATTTAAATTTCTCTTGGACTTCCCTCCAGCTGACCTCATTCTATGTGATCTTAGGCGATGATAAAACAATGTGTCCCTTGTGAGATCCAAGTGTGTTTTCCCTTTGATTTTAACTGCTATGATCATAACAGAAACTTTTTAGCAGAAGACAGGCAAATGAGGGGAGTTTTTCTTTAAACAAAAAGTACATATTGGGGATGTTGTATCTTTGTGCTATGAGGGTAACAAAGACTGTCATTCTTATTTTTCTTTTAAAATGTCAAGGAGTGGGGTTTAGCTCTCATAGACATCGGTCCACTCAGCCTAAATGTGAAGTACTGACCGGAAGCAGGTCCTCATAATCTCCATAGTGCTTTTGATTTATTAAGATTCAGTGACATTTGAATACCACAAATTTCTCTTTTCTGTTTAACCAATATCCATTTGGATTGATGGCTTTTATTCCTGATGCACTGCAACATAATGCTACCGCATTTCATGATTTACTTGCTTGTCCACAGTAAAAAAAAATTATACAGCAGATTTTGGCACAGAAGGGCCTCTGCTGAAAACTGAGATCTTCTATTTATATATGGCATCTGAAGGCATTCAGGTTATTTTGATGACTTGCTAAGCGAGTGCAACAGACCATTCATATCTTTTATTTTATACATACTTGCCATATCTATATGGCAAGTATGTATAAAATACATACCTGCCATATAGGCACACACACACACATACACAAACACACACACACACACACACACACTCATTACCTTGGTTCATTCTCTGGTCCTGTAGTCCACTTTAGCAGATCATTTTGCTCTGTGTAGTGGCTGTGCGTGCACGACAGTGGAATGATTCACTGCCACTGTTATCGGTTTGCCGTCTTTTACCTCATTCTTAAACTTAAGGAACGCATTACCTTTCCATTGTGTGTATGTACAGTATATATATACTGTATACATATATATATATATACAGTATATATACAGTATGTATATATATATATATATAGAAGATGCAAAGCTTGATTCATGTCTTTTCTGGTATTGATCATAGTCAAGCTGCCTAAATGGATGTGTCCATCATATTATGGATTCAGGTCATAGTAAGGGCAAAAAACTTACTTTTTTTTTTTTTTTTTTAACATTACACTAGGTGAACACAGCATCCTGTGAAATCCTGAATTCTGTAGTTATGTGAACCAAATGTCAGAGGGGCTTATCTATAAGCTTGCAACTCAGCTTTTTATCTGATTCTGTGATCCAGGTTATATCTTCACCGCAGACATGTCAATAGATTGTAGGTATTTTCAGCTGAAGCATGGCTCTATTGACAGGTTCCCTGTACTGGCACCACTAATAACGATTCTGCTTCATATACTGTCATTGTATAGAAACAACAACAACAAAAAAACACATTACTTAAAACATATGGGAATAAATTCTTAAGCAAGCGGGCCAGCACTTCATGCAGAGCTCTCATCCTCCAATTAGACAGGAAGCGACAGATGGCCACATGGCAAGGACAGCTGGTTTTTGAGGTTTTCACTGTTTGTCTGTCCATCAGCATGTCAATCATGAGCTGCTCTTCTCAGCTTGAAGCTGTCAAAACTGTCACTAATGTGCCCCAAGCGCCCCAACTCACAAAGATGGGCAGGGATGTCACAGGAGTATGATACAAGAGCTCCATCTAGTGCTATACTCGTTATGACTGACCTCTATCTTTAAAAGAGACTTTAAAAACATTAAATATATTAGTAAAGAAATATAATCATATCTTGGGAAATTTCCAAGATTCAAACAAAAAAAAAAAAACTAAAATTGGTTCACCTACCATTGTGTGAGGACATTTAGTCCATTGCAATAAATTTGGAAAATATGTTCCAAAAAATAGAGGAAAATGTTTTTTCAACACCTTATCTTCTCAACACAGTGGGATTTCTGTTTTTCTTTTTATGGTTAATGCTGCTCAAATTAGCTTATCTTTGCCTCACAAACACTTTAATATATATTCCTTCAGCCCCATCCCTACTGAAAGCATAATCATTTTCAGAGTTGAGCGCCATACCGCACCAACCTTATGAGAAAAAAATGAGATTGTAGGAAAAGGCCTGGGCACAGGAGGCATTGGCAATCAATGTTTCTGGGTTTGCTTTGAACATCTGCTGAACACAAAAGGATAAATAGGTTAATTGAAAATTTAACTGAGGCCATTGCTAAGAAACAACATAAGCTGAGTGCAATCCTAAAGGAAACAGAGAAAGGGGTTTCTTTGATGAAGATGAGCTTTTAACAGGAGCAGCTTTCAAAGACAAGTTGCGCTATATCTGTGCTGTGCTTTTACATTGAGTTTATTTGAAAAAATAAAAAGTCTGTTAGGTAACTCGAACTTAACAGATGTCAACCAGGGCATTTCAGAGCTTGCTCAATAAAGTGTCAGTCACACACTATGTTCAGGCTGAAAATCCTGTTTCGCATGGCCACTTTTATGGATTTTTCTCAGTAGACGTGCAAGAGACAAACAGGAATACAGTGCTGTGAGTCGTTAGATGTCCTTCGCCATGCTGTGCTCCATTTGGCCTGTCTGTGCACAGCAGGCCTTTTCAGGCATTTACGTACCTACCATCGCTTCCTATGGTTTGGACTCTGTGAGAGTCATTATGAAACACCAGAGCACATTTTTCTCCATGAGCTTATGATACAAATGAGAAAGAAGTTGGACAGCAACTTTGACATTCTTGCAACAACCCCAACTTTTACAGGGAGAGAATAAGAGTAAATAACCAGGCTTTTTAAAATGATAAAAGTCCATCTGTCCATCATTATGTCAGTGAAAATTACAGTGTGTTACAAAGTATTCACACCACTTGAATTTTTTCACATACAGTAATGTTTGTGTTGAGAACCGGGGTTTTGGTCCTCTTTTGTGGGGGTTTTCTGTTGCCTGCTGCTTCCCCCTCCTTCCACTAGATGGTGCCAAGAGGCTGCTCCACCTGGAGGGCGTGACTGGGTCCTACACACCTGTGATTCATCACCTAATCATCCAGGAGTATATGAGAACCAGGCTGCCAGCACTTCGATGCCTGAGTGTTTGCCAGTAATGGTACTCTGCGCCCTTCCGAGCTAGCGCTCAATGTTTTCTCTTAAGTTGCTTCTAGTAATATATTCTTATTGCCTCTCTCTCAGGTGTTTCCTTGTGACGCTCTGGAAATACCTCTGTAAAGCCCGAGTTCCTGGCTTCCTGGATTTACTCTAGTGATGTTATGTGATGATTCGAGGCGTGTGTCGAGTAATGGAGGGGGCGTTTCCGTAAAGCGCGTATCGAAGCTTGCTTCATTTAGGGGAGGAGCCGAAAACTATGACGTCCGAAGCCTCGCTGCCCGACTGTACCACGTGACTGCTTCGGGAAGTGGCTCAGATTTTGGCGCGGGGTTTGACAGCTTTAGAAACCCCACAGGCTCCATTCAAAATGTGGGTTGTTGTAGGTGAGTTGCGGTCAGTTGAGAGAGTGGATATAGCTATCCAAACTCTGCTATAGTTTGGATAGCAGAGTTTGGATAGTGGTTATTTAGTTTGAGACAGTTAGTTTGGTGTTTGGAGAGTTTAGGAGAGAGATAGATAGATAGGAGATTTAGGAGCGCAAGGACAGGATAGGAGTAGGATGGAGCCGGCGAGAAAGAGGAGGATTTCCCCTATGTGGGAACATTTCGATTTGATAAGCCCTAACAAGGTAAGGTGAACTGAACATTTGCAGATGCATTAGGTTTACTTATGAGGAACTGTATTTTTCACTGTTTCTTATTTTCTGTAAAGGTGAGGTGTTTATTGTGCTCCAAGGAGTTGGGGTACAATAATAACACCTCATCCATGCTAAGGCACTACAGTGCCTTACATGAGAATAGGGAGGAAACTGGAGCTTCACCCAGCCAAGGTATTTCATTACTATATTACAAACACACTATCACCATTTTTACATGCTGATGTTTGCTTGTTGTGTAAATAAAGACAGGTAACAGACACTGTATTTATTCCCTTTTAACCAGCCACCAGAAAACAAGAGCTGGATGAAGCTCTAGTCTCCATGATAGTGAAGGATACCCAGCCTTTCACTATTGTGGATGACATTGGATTCAGGGCATTTGTGTCTAAGCTGGATCCCAATTATGTTCTCCCTACAAGGCAGGTATGTGTGGGTCCATACATGAAACGAATGACTACATTATTGTATGTGTCACAATTCAGCAATATATATATATTTCTTCCTTTAGGCTCTGAAGGCCATGGTGGAGGCCAAATATGAGTCTGCTAAGGAGCACGCTAAGGCTAAAGTAGAGAAGGTGGCTGCTGTTAGCCTTACATCAGATATGTGGACATCCATCAACATGGATGCCTACCTGGCAGTGACATGCCACTTTGTGGAGGAGAACGGAAAGCTGAGCTCGGTGTTGTTGGGAGTGCAGGCATTCCCCCAGTCTCACACTGCTGAAAATATTGCTTGTGTGAAAGCCTCCCTGATGGAGGAATGGGGAATCTCAGGCAAGGTGACATGCATGGTCACCGATGGTGCTCCTAATATGGTGGCATGCGTGAGAGAGCTGAAGCTTCGCCACCACATTTGTGTTGCTCACACCCTCAATCTTGTTGTGAAGAGGGCGCTTGACCAGCACCCTGTGCTCTCTGGCCTCCGGGCCAAAGCAAGGAAGCTGGTTGGCTACTTTAGAAGCAGCACCACTGCTAAGGTATGCTCTTTTCTTTTATTCCAATATATAATGTTAATAGTTTGTCTGTACTCCTACTGCAGTCACTTAATGGCCTACTCTTCTGTATCTTTAAAGGAGAAGCTTACACAAGTGCAGCTTCAGCTGGGCATGCAAGCAACCAAGCTGATGCAGGAGGTGGAAACAAGATGGAACAGCACCTACTTGATGCTGCAACGTCTGGTGGAGTTGAGGGAGCCAGTAGGAGCGGCATTGGCTGGATTACACACTGACATTCCCTTTTTCACTGCCAGTGAGTTTGACATTGTTGTAGCGTGCCTTTCTTTACTCTCTCCTTTCTATGACGCCACCACGGAGCTCTCTGCAGAAGAACATGTGTCGGCATCAAAAGTTATCCCCCTCCTGAAGATGATGGAGAAAGCCCTTCAGGAGGAAGACACCAAGTCGGCACCTGCAGTAGCAGTGGAAATAGGAGAGCAGCTCATCAGACAGCTCAGGGAGAAGCTGCACATGCTCCAGTCAATGAGCATCTTGTCGCTGGCTACACTCCTGGACCCACTATTTAAACTTATAGCATTTTTCAGCAACACAAAAGCTGCTGAAGCAGTGAAGCGCTTGACTTCAGAGTGTGCCACCGTCATCCGACGGAACACAGAAGAGAACACTCACGAGATTCCCCAGGCTTCCACCTCTCAAGAATTCACTGGAGGTAATCTTTTATATTACATTTTGAGATTACTTATTCCTATTACAACACTTACTAACATGACCTGTGGTTTCCATTTAGGTAGCAGACTTTGGCAAAGATTGGACACTAGTGTCATGGAGGCAAAGAGGACTCAAAATGTGTCAGCAGATGCCACCGTAGAGGTCCAGCGCTACCTGTCAGAGGCAAACATAAGCAGGCAGGAGAACCCCCTGGAGTACTGGGCTAATCATCGGTCACTGTACCCCAATCTGTACAAACTTGCACTTATTTATTTATGCACCCCGGCATCATCTGTGCCATGTGAGCATGTCTTTTCAAAGGCTGGAGAAGTAGTGTCAAGAAAGAGAAATCGTTGAAACCAAAAACTGTGGAGAAATTGTTGTTTCTTAATAAAAATGCATGAAATCATCCAAGTTACACAAGCATTAGCCTATTCACTACCCCCTCCCTAGTTCCACAAGCACTTTCACTGTCCTCTGCCTGATTAGGCCCATGCCATTTTTCTAGAGTCACAGAACAACATTATTACACAACATGCCATATCACATGACACTACTATTTTGGGAATAATTACACACAGAGAATACATTCAAACAATATTTTATTATACACATATGTGTATACATAATTTATGTAGACAAATGATTTTGTCCTACACCTTTTGTGAAGTCATTCCCAAGAGCCATAATAGACAAAAATTCAATTCATCACAAGTGTTAAGATACAGCTGGCTGTGATTATACACCTGGCCAGTAGGTGGTTTCGTGTGCACATGAAGCTTCAAGAAATGAACCCTTTCTCGAACCAGTTGGCTCAAGTGGTTCGATGCCTTATGAGGCTTCATCTCACCATCACTAATTTACTCCCATCGTGACGCCGTGGATCGTTACCCACTGGTTGCCCGAGTTCCATCTTCGTCTCTGCAGATAAACCTTAAATCATTCCTGAATTCCCAGCTGGCAGTCGGTTTGCTCCCCGTTCCTCCTCACCTGAACTTACCTGTCCGCCCTCCACCGCAGTCTCCACCATCTACCAAAGAACTCACTCCGTCAAAACTCCACTCTGGAACCCGGACCACTTCGAGACCACTTCGAGGACCTCCACAAGGAGACCAAACCCTGGAAACCACTGTATTACCCTCCCACCCCAACTCCCCGGCAGAAGATGATCTACATTTCAAGTAAGACCAGTCTAATTCTTCCACCATCTCTATCTCATTGCTCTTCAGAGTACAGACTACCCCGGTTGCCGTCCTCAAGAACAAGAACTACACATTCTCATTTTTCATCATTGTTCAAATAAACTTTATTCACCTGATTATCTGTTCTCCTGGTGGTGGTCTGTATGTGGGTTTAAGAAACTAGGACCCATCATGACAGTTTGTTATTGTGATGAGCTGAGACAAATTAGCACACAGTTGTGAAGTGGAATGAAAATGAATTATGGTTTTCAAAATGCTTTTTTTATTAGGAAATGTTTGCATGGCATTGTATTCATCCCCTTTTCTCTGCTCCTCCAAAATAAAATCCAGATTGGTCTACATGGTCAGTTAACACCAACAGTAAATATCTTATTGAACAGTGCACATTTCCCAAAATACAATATCCTCACAATAAGACAAAGTAATTGCAGAATTATGCTGTGGGAATACAGAGCTGGTCAGTTTTTCTGACTTTGGATAAAATTAAATATTTGTCAAATGGTGTAAAACTTGTAAACGGTAGCAAAAATAAAACTAAGGCTGCAGCAAGAGGTACACATTTCAGCGAGACAGCAACTTTAACCATTGGGGCGGTTTAGATCAAACCATTTTCATATGTTAGAATGGTATAGTCAAAGTCCAGGCATAAATCCTAGTCAAAACTTGAAAATTACTCTCCACTCAGACAGACTGAGTTGCAAGAAAAATTTTAGTTTTTAAATAGTTTAAACACAAAATCCAGTTTGTCTGGTAAGGAGAGATCAACAACCTGACAACCATTCTTAAAATGTTTGTAGAATAATTGAGGTTTCCATGTGGCTTTTTAAATTAGTAAAACGAATTGTATTGCTTTCTTTTAGCTACCTAATGTCCAGGCAATACTTTTAGAAATAAAATATTGCCATTTTAAGTGGCAAGTATTTAGCACATGTTAAGTGAATAGACTCTTGAGCTTTACATGTTATGTCATTCCCTCATAAAAAGGAATAGCTCTCCAGGTAAAACACATACCTGGATTGTTGATTTGATTCTTTCAAATATGTTTGAGAAATCCTTTAATCTCCCATGGCAGCCATTCGAGAGTGCAAAACCCTTGGTCTCACCAAGCGCTGTTTTTTCCACACAGCTCCTTCCTGGAGCTGCAGTCTGAAAACCAAGCTGCCGCCTCACAGAGCACCCGGCCTCCATGATTCCCCCAATCTTCTTATTGAGACTAGTGGCTGCAGCAATTGACAAACATCTGGTGGAACTGCGCATCTGATGAGCTTATTGTGTGAACTTTTTCTCAGTGAAATGCTCCTAAGAACAATGCTAAAGGCTTAAAGGAGGATCATTGCTGTGACAACATGCTGAAGGGGGAGTATCGGAAAGAAGAGGAGCTTCTTAAAGAGACAGATTAAATTGCAGTTATTTTGTATATTTTGCTATGTTTGATATATCCAGCATTTTTATGCCAAGCAAAGGTAACATAGTTAATTTATTGTGCTATAAAATGGCACTATGTGACTGGATAATACATAATACTGTCACTTTAAAATTATTTTCAATCAAGTTATTAGCTTTCCTACTATTCTGTGTCATCACTGTGAATTAATATAGTTTTCTTCTTTACAAGATAAATAGATTTGGGGAAAGGTTTTGGTCTACATTTGTAGCACCTTTACTAAATATCTAACAAAAGAATTCATAAATATAAAAGGCAGAGAAAAAAGTGATGAACAAATAGTTATAAAACTACGCAAGCAGAGTCATGACCTCTCTAAGTCAAACACAGAAACACTTTGACTAGTAATAGGGTCTCATTAGTGACTATGGTGGAAAAAAAAAAACTCCAAGGGGAGTCTGCTGAATCTGTCTCCCAGAGGGGCCCAGTTTATCATGTGGGGGCTAGAAAAGCAGTGACAAAATTCTCTTGAGTCCTCAGATTAGAGCAAGGTACAACTGGGTGATCAGAGGAACCGCTGGGTATGATTGGGGACAATAGGCACCGTATCCACTGACATTTTCTGGAACAAAATTATTAAAAGCCTTACAGATATAGAACAATGGGTTCCACTAAATGCTAAATATACCTGTAAGTCATTGTCGCAGGAGCTTGAACACTGTGGTGGTATTAGGGTATTGTGGGATCTTGGTTCTTTTATTTAAATTTAGGTCCATGGATTCAAGGTTTATGTACTGAAGAAATAAAGTTAGAGAAAACAACCCTGGGGTCTGGCAAACTGACTAGACCCAGAAAGAAAATCTTGCTTTTCTCATTCCAATTTCTCTCTAAGAAAGTTAATATGTTGCTTGGCAAATTATAACCTCTTCTGTGCAAGTCAATAAACTGGCTTCACAAAGTCTAATATGTAATTCTTGTTACAGTACTCACAAATAACTATGGATTCTGTTTGATCACCCTGAAGCTGATAGTTAGCTGATCTTTGGAGACATTGCCACTTGGGATGGCTAATAGTACTTTTCTGTTTTCTTCCAGATGTTTCTGATTTTTGGTTTTCAATTCAAAGAATTGGAGATTATATTTGCTCAGCAACCTATAATGTTTTGCCTTTATTCAAGCAAAGTATCTCATTCTTCTGAACAAAATTGGAAACATTTTGGAACCTAGTAAAAAACTATTTGACGTGCACAAAAATTATATCTGCCTAAAACCTGACTTATCTGGTTTATGATGTGTGTGTTGTATTATTTTGAACAAAACTGTTTATATTGAAAAAATTGGACCAAAACAAGTAACAGAAAATAATAAAAGATAACATAATAAATTGCAACATTTTATTTACAACTTTTAGCCGTAGTCGCATAAGCAGAAGAAATAAATATGATGACATTGAATGAGAAATGTATGAATATGAATTACATTTTGCTCTGCTGACCTTGAATATTGAGAGTGATGTCCTGGAGGCAGTCTGACAGTTTAAGCCAAGGCAGAGCTTTTTGTTGATACCCTACTGATGACTCATATTTCACTGCTGGATATTTTAAATTATGAGCAACAGTAATTCTCATTATGGTTGTTCTTTTCCCTACAATGTCAAGAATTCAGAACCAGTCCAACAAGTAAGCTCACTTATAAGATAGAAACTTTGTTTAAGGTCACATGTATAAGATACTAAATATTAAGATAATTATGACTGGTTCAAGCAGTGACTTTGGCCCTAATTTAAAATATTCACTATTATTTCCAATTAGTCTGTATTTGAATCTTGTTGGAATACCTAATAAAGTAAGCTGCTCAGTGCATGTGTTGACTCCCTACAACAACAAAAAACACCACTCTCTACAAGGCCACATATTCATATACTCATACTACTCTGCTTGACTTTCAGATGTTTCAGAATTTCTGTAGGAATTAGTGTGTTTTTGCAAGACGACAGAATTGGACAAAGTGCTTATTATAATGTGCTAGCACTCAGGTAGCTAGCACATATTATAATTCATATTTTGTCATAATGTATCTTCACTCTTGTATCTTTTTTGTACCATCTTGCTGCAGCCAGAAAATCTTCAGAGAGAAATAATAATGGCAATGCAGGGGACTTGGTCCTCAAAGCCTATCGCACCTTGGCCCTATGTGGAACTTCTATATCTCAACAGATTAAACAGCTTAAATTAGACTGTGCCTTCACTGGCTGCAGCCAGGCTTCCCCAGGGAGTAGAAGTGGAACGACTAGCTTTACTCTGGAGCAGGGAGTGTGGCAACAGGTCTCTCTGGGCAGCCCATTATATGTCCTGCAATGCCGGATGGGTGGGCCCCAGTGTGCTCTTGGATCTATGGTTTCTGTTGTATGATTAGCTCCATGGAGGCCTCCATGGCTGAGTTTCCTCAGGACTTCAGCCAATGAGTAAGGTAAACTATTGAACTAAGAAAGGCTATATATATATATATATATATATATATATATATATATATATATATAGCCACTACAATACAGTAATGAAAACCTTTAGTTTTACTATAGAAGTACAACAATTTTAACCCATTGTCATGGTATACTGTTTTTGTTATTGAATAAGCACAAGAAAATAACTAATCACAAAATGGATTTATATAAAAGTGACACTAGAACCAGTCATTATATGTAAGACCTAGAAAGCACCTCAAACAAAATCTTTGTTTCTAACTTCAAAAAAGTGTATTTTTGCAACAGTATTCAGATTCTTAATGATTTATATATTTTTGTCAGCAGCATGAAAAATAGTGCATGATATTTAACTAGAGTGCACGATAATTAATGTGCACAAACTTTTTTCTTTTTGTTTAAAAACCTCCGGAGAATTTGTTTTGGAACGCATAGGTGGTGAAAAACATTTCACTGTATAACTTGAACTGAATAAACACAGAGCGACTAAAGAACAGTCCTGTGAAATGTATGTTTCACAGCCCCCAAAGCACCACAGACAATAGGAAGAGCATTAATTAATCTATTTAATATTCTTATCCCCATATGAGTGGAACAGCTGCTGACATCCAGCCAGTGCATTTTTATTGATTATAGTACAGAAACATTTCTGTATTCCCCTGAAACCAAAGGCAATTACTCTGTGTAAACCACATCCAGCTGTATGCCTTTCACTTGTAAATGGTTTTGCCCAACATGCTGTGTAGCTGTAGGGCCCATGGCTGATATTTCCCTTAAGATTCCTGTTCAGTTTTTCCGAGATTCCACATTTAACAAACATCCCCAAGGAGGGTAAGTGGTGCAAACTGATAGGGAACAAAAAACAAAAAATGAATTGAAGACATGAAAAAATATGAATGCAGAACAGTTCAATTTATTATGTTTATTTTCAGCATAATAATGACTGGATGCCCCAGAGTTTGAAAAGATGTTTTAGGTATCTCATCAGTTTTAGGAGAAAACCAAATATGTATGCAGCACAGAGCAATGTTAGTTTTCTCATGGTGTAGTTTTTCAAACAGAAGAGGCTTTTGCTGAGTTTCTTCGATCATTTTGATTATCTGGGGTCTTTGGAATTAATTACAAGTGATTTTCCATATCAAACACCTGTTACCATAAATAATGCATGTAGAGCATTCATTACTTCAGGTTAGAAATATATCCATTGCTCTGTGGATTTTTTAAAAATAGATTTCAGCATGATTATGAACTAAACATTCAAATGTATTTGTTCACATTTAAATTGTTAGCATCATTCAAAGATTGACTACATTTATCTTTTTACATATTTATAGCAATGTAGCAAGATTACATTTTCCTTTTTTTATAATCACCACAGTGTTCAACATCATATTGTGTACTTCACAAGGAAAATGTGAACTAGCTCTGGAATGCTATAACCAACCACATAATGTTTTTTATTTTTTGGCAGAATGCAGCTAACCTAGTCTCCCAGCACTTAGAGGTAAGCAAGGGAAACTTACTCCACTCTACATTCATTCAAGAAGAAATAGACCTCCTCAGAGCAAAACTGACAGAAAAGATTTTTTTTTTTTTCATTTTAGTAGTTCATGGGCACTCTGTTCCTCTCTAATGCTGCCCTGGGTAACTGCCCATTTAGCCCATATCTGTCTGGCTCATTAGGCTTCTATTACACATAGAAATGTGATAAATTTAAGATCAATAAAAAAAACATACATCCATTTTCTTCAGCTTTATCCAGGGTCGGGTTGCAGCTTCAGAAGGGATGCCCAGACTTCCCTCTCCCCAGGCACTTGTTCCAGCTCCTCCAGGGGAATCCCAAGGCATTCCCAGACCAGTGTGTACTGGGTCTTCCCCGGGGCGGGACGTGTCTGGAACACCTCAAGAGGGAGTCACCTCAACTGGCTCTCGTGAAGGAGCAGCAGCTCTACTCTGAGCTAATATTTTAATTGGCCAGTATGGGGATTGAACCCATGACCTTGGCTTTATTAGAACCACGCTCTGACCAGCTGAGCTAACCGGCCATACATAATGTTGAGTTTTCATCTATATAAGAAAAACTTACATGATCTTGCCACAATGAAGATTTGAGAAAAGAGTTCATATTCAAAATTCATATGCATAATGGTTTACTTTAAAGCCTTGTGCTATTTTTAAGTGTTGATTTTCTAAAGAGTTAAAATTTTAATTGGCCAGTATTAGTATTGAACCCATGAGCTTGGCATTACAGTCACCACACTGACTAGCTGAGCTAACCAGCCATACATAACTTTGAGTTTTCATCCGTTTAAGAAAAACTTACATGATCTTCACAAAAGCAGCGATATTCTAATGTTTTTCAAAATCAATATGCACAATGGTTTAATTTAAAGCCTCCTGCTATTTTGAAGTGTTGATTTTCTGAAAGACTTTATGTTTCAGTTGGCCAGTATGGGGAATGATTCCCCAATGCCATGACTTTAGCGTTATAAGCACCGCACTCAGACCAGCTGAGCTAACCGGACATACATAATGTTGATTTTTCATCGATATATGAAAAACTTATATGATCTTACCACAATGAAGATTTGACAAAATGCTAATATTCTAATGTTTTTCAAAATCAATATGCATGATGGTTTAATTTAAAACCTTCTGCTATTTTGAAGTGTTGATTTTCTAAAGAACACAAATCCTGTAAATTCTAGACACTAACAGGTATCATAGAATTGCACAAAAATCCGTGAGGGACGGCGGAGTCCCAGAGCGAAATTCCGTGAAAGAGGTGTACGGAGCCTGGTGCCAGAAGCCCATTAAAATGCTGTCTACATCGTTTTTAAACTGTGTGATTGTGAGCGTGAGTGGGAATAAAAATAGCAATAGGTATTTTGTTCCATATAACACAGTAGGAGTGTAACAGGTAAACCTTCTATGGATACAAATTTGACTAAAAACCCACCTGTTTAGGATTGTGTTTGAAATGTAATCAATTACAAATTTATTGATGGAACCTGACTTAATGTCGTGTTTTGATTGTTGATTCTATGTTGCATTGTGTCTCTGTGTTTGATATGATGTAAAACACTTTGAAATGCCTTGCTGCTGAAATGTGCTATACAAATAAAATTTGATTTGATTTTTGATTTTAAAGAGTTAAGATTTTAATTGGCCAGTATTGGGATTGAACCCATGAGTTGGCATTACAGGCACCTCACCGACCAGCTGAGCTAACCAGCCATACATAACTTTGAGTTTTCATCGATTTAAGAAAAACTTACATGATCTTGCCACAATGACGATTTGAAAAAATGCTAATATTCTTATGTTTTTCAAAATCAATATACATAATGATTTAATTTAAAGCCTTCTGCTATTTTTAAACCTAATTAGGATTTTTATTTGTTTGGCTAATCTCTCAAAACAATTTATCTGCTATGCAATCATTCATAAAATGTGGAGTAATTTAAATCCAGAACAAATCTTTATCAATTCAAAACAAAAGCACAATTAAACATGAAGTTTAATAGCAGCTTTTAAAGGGATAAGGTTTTGTAGAATTTTCCACCTTTTAAGAGCCTCAGTATCTTCTTCCACATTCAGCATCATTTACAGTATTGAAAAACCTCCAATTAAAATGAGAAGTTTATCAATTACACACGAAGTCCTGCAGTGCAAACATATCGGACAACCTTGCTATATTGATTCCTCCCTGTGAACCCATACAGATGGTTCCTCCTGACTCCCTTATGCCTCCAACTGACATAGCTTTGAAAACTGCTCTAATTATTCAGTCTACATATGACCTTAGACCAAAAATCAGCACCATGGGGATTGATTAGGAACTTCTCAGATGATTGCATTGGCCCAGGTGGTGTTTATGCTGAACTGTTAGCACTGATTAATCAGTAACAAACCAGAAATCAAAACATATAGACTGTTTGTAATTGAGCAAATAAGGAGCACAAGGGGATCTTTATCTTTTGGGAGTCTAGCTTTACTGTATTTATTGGTGTCACTGATAGTAACTCAGGTTTGTTTTTATTTAACTTCCAGCAATTAGAGTGAAATTTTTTTCTAGGCTGTTGTTTAAGGGAAACAAGAAGAATGCACTGAAAAGATGTTTAATCAATGTGAGAAGGAGGCACAGAGACAGAGGGAAAAAAAACAGAGGAAAATGCCAGAAGATAAAAAAGGATAATGGTGACCTAAAATAATCAATGCTCTAACGATCAGTTGTTTGAAGTCCATACCCAGACATAAAGGTCTCATACATCTTTTAATGCATCTAGTTAAAAAAACTTTGGACATTTTAGGGTTTTGTTGTGCCATCTTGTGGCTAAAAGAAAAACATCACTACCCCAAATCATTGTTCAGCTTTGAATTTTGGTGGACTTTAGCACCCCACAGGAAAAAAAAAAGAGTTGTCAGCAATATTACACATTTAAAAGTCAATAATACCTCTTTTAAAAATATATATATTTGGGCTTATTTCAACTATTCAGGCAGTAAAGATGAATGGAAAACATGGATAGAAATATATATTTTTTAAAATGCTAACTCAGTGACATTTAATGTCTTTTAGTTGGAAAGTTCATGTTTTAGTAAACTGAAATGCAATTCTTCTCAGTTATGTGCATATTTTCAAAATAGCTTTGTGACTTTTTCTTCAGCTGCATGGTGTTGCAGTTCTGTTTTTTTTTATTTTGAAATATACTCTGTGTAATGAATTTATTAGCAAATTATACTAAGGAAATGGGTTTTACTTATTCCATTTAAGTACCCTGACAAGCAAATAAGATAAGATCTTAGCAAAACATGATCTTAGATGAAAAGGTTAAGTGGGTGAAATTATGTTTTTCCTCCATGTAATTGTGTGAAATTTAACTGTTTACTTTTAATTTGGAATTATAAGTAAGAATGTCCTATAAGAAACAACTAAAAAATAATGACTTTGAAAATAAAAATATTTTAATTTTAAGTAGACTGCTTTAAGTAGGCTGCTCAAAATACTTAAAACAAATACATAACTATTTGTTCTACCAAGCCATGATCTGAGAGTAAGAGGAGAAAAATAGAAAAACTAGAAGAAAACTAAAAGGGTGTCTGTGAGCAAAGCGGTTTACAAACCTATCACAGTCACACCAGTTCTGCCATGAGAAATTGAAAAAATTAGCCACAAATTATTGTGGGAAACCTAGGGAACTATAGTTTAAATGTGATCCAAGTGTTACAGCTTAGAGGCAATACTGCAAAATGTTAAGGACTTTAAAGGAAACATCTGACTTTGAAGACAGCAAAAAATAAATAAAAAAGATAAAGCACTATATATATATATATATAGATGTATATATATATACACACACATTCTCATTTTTGCCACATCCCCCTGACCCCCCTCGAGTTAGCCCTAACCTCCCCTTGGCCCCCCAACTTTAAAAGTCTAGCTCCGCCACTGGTTGTATTATGTTTTAGCCTGTATGCACTATGCAGTAAGATTTAGCTGATCAAAACTATAAAAATGCTTTACCTACTTTCAGCCACCTGATGGCAGTGTAAGCACAGTACAAAACAAGTGAAAATCTGCATGACCCAATTGTGCTACTTTCATTTGGGAAAAGAAGTGTAAAACAATATTAGAAATGTTGGCATTTAAAGTCAATAGATTACAACTTTTTTATTCAGGGTACTCTGATATTCTTAATCTGTAATCTTTTGCTGACTTTTTTTCAGCTTCTTGTCAATAAATATTAGGGTTGTGAAGTTCAATGTGAAAAAGATGCATCACTTCAAATAAGTTAAAGTACATTTTATGGGCACCAAATTAATTCACGAAAGACATGTCAAATACATGATAATTTCATTTTTAATGCACATGGCATATGATCTAATTATTTGTCACATATTTTTAAATGTAAAAATGTTTTGTGCTTTAGAACAAAATATTTTCTCCATATGTACAGTTTGCTCTGGCTCTGTTAGGTCATAGTGTTATTTATAATAATTCTAAAATATATTCATTTAGAAAAGAGCCGACTATTAATTATTATGAATCTAGTGATTGTGATTGACTACAAAATCCATAGCAATAAATATAAATGGGGTAAAAACCTAAATACAACCCATTCATGTCAGTTTATTTACAAAGTTTCTAGCTTTTTGGTACCTGCTGACCAACAAGTATTTTTTTGTTTTTAAATTTTGCAAATAAAAAAATCCCCAAAAAGTGAGAAAACATGTTATGTAATCACTATTCTAGGAAAAGTGACTTCACTAATGTCCGTATCACACTGAGATTCTTAGCAGGTGTTATTTAAACCTGATGCTCTAATCCTGCATGTTCATGGAAATAGCTACTTAACAAATTCTGACGTCATTTGTAAGAAACACACAGGAATTATAATGGCTAATTAAAGAAATTGAAACGACCCAGTGTGAGTAGCTTCATAATGCATGTACAGTCACGTCTGACCCACAATTTATAACTGCAAAATGTTACGTTACCTGATAAATAACAGGTGCTGCCATTACTTGGAATGAGTTGGCATTTCATATGTGTCACAAAGACTAAGTAACAAACACTTGGTTGTCCAGTAGTTTTGAATGGGGCTGCAAATGATACCCACATGATATGGATGTTGAAGAGGGTGTTTTCATCACCAAAAAGACTTAAAAAATTGCTTAGAACTATTTTATATGCAGCACTTTCAGTCTGCGTGTAGTGAGTCAGAGTTTTGATCAGAAATCCAGGTAATCATCATGCACTGATATGCTTTGATGCCTACGAAGATTCTGTATTAACACTTTGTTAATACAGAACAAAGTGTACAGTATATTTATGTTTTTTAATGTGCATTCAGGTCCTTGTAAGATGACAGGTGTTGAACTCACCCAGTGTCCATCTGAACATATGGCATATTTCAAATACAGGTGAGGCTGAAAAAAAAGAGAAAATGAAAAAACGGTGTTATGATTAGAGGCGCTTTGACTAGTTTCTTTGTTGTTTGTAAAAAAATTTAAAAAAAGAGAGAGAGAGAGTTAGGAGTATAGAATTCCATATATGACTGTTAGGGTTTATAATCACTTTTAAAAATGTTTATTTTTGTTTTTCAGCCATGGTGTTGTATAAGAAAAGACATGCCATACATATATGGACATAGAGTTTGTGTGCATATCTCCAATTGTATCTGTAGCTAAAAAGCAAGCAACTTCATAACAGAACAAGGTATAGCAACAGACTTCAGGAGGTAATGGTAGCTTAAAATATATTCTGATGCTGACTATTTCCTTGTCAAGATTTTTGTGCGACTAGTTGACCTTTGCAATGCAGAAATGGCACTATGACAGATGGGTACATAAAAAAGAAGCTCCCCATTTTATTTTAGAAGCTCACTTGTTTGTTGATAAACTACTGTTAGTCTATTTTATTATTTAAAAGTGTAGTACGTTTTGCCAGCAGAGGGCGCTCAGTGCCGTATGCACCAGTTGCTGACAATCTAGCCTGCAGAAGAAGTTGGCCAGCACGACGCAGCCATTGCATTGTGCTGTGTTTTCTGTTTTACAGGTAAGCTGGGTGGTAAATAATATATAAATGACAGATAACTGTAACGATGCCTCATAAGTACCTTGTGGCAGGAAGGAGGACAAGCTAGAGTGAAATCACACGTTTAAGAATTTATGAAGATGTTTTGCTGCACTGAGGTGAAACTGGGCCTGGTGGTGCGAGGCAGTCACGGTGTCGGGCCGCAGAAACGTTTTATGTTTTCGTAAGCTAAACGGCAGAAGCTAACTATCGAAATGCTCGTGGCACCAGTAAAAGCACGAGTTTATGACTGTAACCTGCCTTAAATGGAGTAAATGTGTTATGTAATGAGGTGCTTGTGTGAAATAGACTGCTGAGGTAAACGTGAAGCCAAATTTAGCTAACTCAGTTAATCGGATGTGATTATTTTCCCTTCAGCTATTTTTGGTTTAAAGCTGCACTAAATTTTCCATATATTTTTTCTAGTTATTTATTTGTTTTTAATTATTGATTTTATTAAGATGCAATATAATAGAAATATGTTAAAGAAATGCATTTAAAATGGAATTTAAATACAATTCATAAGTGATTTAAAATTATTTAAAACTGGTTAAACAGTTAAAAGCGTTAAAATGGTAATCAGAATTTATTATGGTAGTAGTTTATGTAAGAAAGATATATTTTGGTGACTTAGTCAGTTAATGAATGGGATGTATATGGAAATAAAACTGTAGAAATATACAGACAGTAATGTAGCTGGTTATAAGAAACGGCTGTTTCACTATTGAGTTTTACAGTGCAACTGTATTGTGCTATTGTTATGGTTAAGCAAAAGAAGTTGTCCAGTGCTTGATGAAGCAGTTTCAGAGACAACAGACTGAGTAGCTTCTGTGACCTGCTGTGTTTTCTATTTTACAGTTTATGCAAAATGTTGTACCAGAGATGAGTTGGTCCATCATTTTCAGCAGTGTAACACAGACAGAAGTGGGCAGAAAGAGAAGGGAGGAAGACATGCAGTGGAGTAAAACTAAAAATTCAGAGAAATTGAGCAAAGTTGTCCAGTCGTTCTGGTCTAGAATCACATGTGCCCGGGTGACTGATGTCCATGCAACGAATATATGAACATCTGTGAGGCAAGTTAGAAAAAATTATAAATTGCATAATCTTTTAATTTTTCTAACTTGTCTAAAAGATGTTCATTGCTGAAGTTTTTTTTTTTTTGTAAAATTTTACATATTGAGATTTGGGATTATACCAAAATAATCCAAGATCTTATATTACCTAGTTTGGTATATTTGACAAAAAAAAAACAAAACACAAAAATAACCCAGTCTGCTTTTGTTTGTTGTAAAAAAAAAAGCTAAAATGAAATAAAATCAGGTTGTTTTACATTTTTGTTTTTACTTTTACGTATAAGATGTGAGCAGGTAACTAATTTAAATGTGAAATCACAAAATTAATTTATTGGCCACATAATCTTAAAGGGCTTAAATGGTAAGTTCTGAAATGAGCTGATATAATAGAAACACTTGAGGCTTCCTGCAAGCACAATACAAGCAGATTTTGCAACAAGTGTGAATTTAAGCTTTCACATTACAGCACTTTTGTTTTAACATGTTAGCAGTATTTAGTTGTCATCAGTTTGGGAGGAAAAAAGTCAATCTATATAATGCTCAATGATAAAATAAATGAGTTGACATCATTTACTGCTGACAACGGTGATAACCATTTGCTAAATAAACACCAGCTCATCAGACATCTTATCTTTTGCTTAGTAGGTCATAAAGACATCATTTCCTCTCTTGATGAAGGGAAAAGAAAGACTTGCTACTTTGGGGGGATTGAAATAAACTGCAGAGGGAAATGAAAAAGATGTGAAAAAGTAGCTACTTTTTGGATAAAAGCTACTTACGAATAAATCCATGTTTATCAAGGTTTAGACGCCCTCACATGGGTTTACACGCCCTTACATTTTCTCATGGGCCTAGCTGGAGGCATGGTGCAGGATAAGATCTTTTTTCCTTAGCACTGTTATTACTGGAAACATGACTTTTTTCCTACTTGCCTTATCTGTAATCAGAAGTTAACTTGATTAAATGCATCAAATTCCACTTCCTAATTTCATTTTTTTGACCCTCCTGTAGAAGTTCTTTTAGATGTAACATTTTTGATTAGGAGAAATTAATAATTGTAAATTGCAATAGTATTAGTAATTTTGATATTATTTAGAAACAGTGCTGGAAAAAACAGTTCTTGTAACAGAATTTGACCACTTTCCATCCCACACATTTTGTAATGCAGCCAACTTTCTCTGGCATTATGCTGTGATGCTTGGAATAACTACACTTCTTGAGATGCTGAAAGCGTTTTTCTTAACTGAAATCCCTGAAATTCTCTTCAGCCATTCAATATCCATTTCATTAAATTGAATAGTTTACTTAAAGATCTATTTACTGTTTTCCAGGGATCTGACTTCATTTATTATGACTCTAATGGGATCTACAAGAAGAAAAAGAAGTAAGCATAATACAGGTACTTTGCTCTGTGTCTTTTCTTTATCACTGACCCTCATTGTCAGTTCAGCTTTCTTCCCAAGGCTTCAGAAATGCCTGCTGATGAAAATCCGTGAGAATATGGGTCATAGGTTGTTCAAACTTGACTACTAGGACACTTATTCATACTAATAGATTCTAATGTGTCAAATTAATGTGCAATTATTGCACTGCTTGGGTTTTTCAAAATTATAGACATTTTCTGTATAGGAAACTTATCTTTACATTAAGATTAGAATGTTCAGTTTTATTTTATTTTCTATCAATAAAATACTCATTAAATTATTTAGAATATATTACTTTATCCATTAATACATGTACTGTATTTGCAGCAAACTATTGTTGTTTTGTTATTTTAAGGCATATTATCTCTGATCATTGTTTTTCTTGCTTCACTTAGAAAAGTTTGAAAAAGGAACAGTACTTGAAATATGGGGTATGTACATGCCTTCTTTTTGGTTCTTATTGGACCTCGGCACATAATGTGACACTGTACCATAGTGCGGTCTTGTGGAAACCACAATGCAGATCAAAGTAATAAACATTGATCTGGCAACAAAATTGGAATCCAATAATTCCACTTCTGTTGGGATTTGTGCTTTGTAACTGGTGGTGGAGAGTTCCCAAACAAAACAACTTAATCAAATATAGAAACCTGTTTAAAGTATGAATGACGTTGCAGTTTCTTAAAATAAAGAACATGGCAGCATGTCCAAAGTTTGAAACATATTATCTAGGCAAGCAAGATGTCCATGAAGCTTTACAAAAGAAGCAGGAAGCTTTCATTAAAACTGTACAAGTTAGTAAATGTAAAAAAGACCACACATCTGTGTAATGGCTGAAGAGTTTTGAGTGTGCATGAATACATCATGACTAAACCTGGGTCACGAAACACAGCAGTATCAGAGACACAGCAACAAATTAGAAAATGAGGTGTTGCATTATTCTAGTACAATGTCATTAAAACGAATCACAAAATGCTCATTGCAAGATTCTTACCTTAACTAAGTATCATATGTGTCAGAAGAAAATAGGTCTCATGGATCACATTTCCTTTCAGATCTCGTGAAGGGCCACGTTTTGCTTCATCACGTACCTGGAAAGGAAATGGATCTTAAATGCAGTGTCAAAATATAATGAGCCAATGTGGTGTGAAGTTGTAAATGTGAGTGTGACACAGGTCATGACATCACTGGTGCCATGACACATACCACCAGCCAGTGCCGCTTCATCCATTGAGACACATGTCCTCCTTAAGCAGATTTTATCCCTGACTGAAAATTTCTAGAAGGCACAAAACTGTTCCATGGGAATGTATACACTTAGTATCTGATGTTATCAACTTTAGATTTCTGTATAAAGAAATAATTTCTGGATTTCATCTTTTTTTTTTATTTAGCAAAGAGTAACAAAAGAAATCTATGTGAATTTGTATCATTCATTGTTTATCTTGTACTGGTGGGCATTCCACTCTACATGTCTTATATGTCAAACTTAATACTGTTTTGCTATGAAAAAAAAAACAACAAAAAACATTGGGTTAATTCTAAGGAGAAAGTGGTGGGAAACAGCTGAAATAAAGTAAAAACAAAAATAAGGCTGATCTAAACAAAGAAAGAGACTACAGAATAAGCAAATCTCAAAACAACCCAGGACTTAAAATGTTGTATTTTATTAAAATGTTTTGTACCTCAGCCAAAGGTGTTTAAATATGGCCCTTTTCTCAAATCCTCAATCAGCTCTTTTGTTTTAGGAATGACTTGCCACCACAGTAATTAAAATGGCTTGGAACAGCATGTACTATTCAAGTAGTGTAGAGCCTTACATTTTAACCACAACCTCTCACAATTTAAATTAGCTCTGAATATACAGATATGCTCTTTTCACATGTGCAGCACAGTTTATTTTAAATCCATATTGCATAAAAGTTGTATCTGTAATTCTGTTATCTAACTGCTTTTAGATAATGTTTTACTATTGTGCTTCTCAGCCTTAACAAGATATTAGGGAGCTTTCACTTCTCATCTGATTAAAAAAAAAAACATCTTAAAAACTGGAAACTCTTAGAAACGCAAAAATCTCAACATTGAGCACATGACAGGATATGTTCATTTTAAAATCCCATTTTTAAAAATAAACTTGAACCTAATGGATTAAAAAAAATGTTTCTGGGAACCAGTAAGGCTTCTTTCAATGATTGATATTTAGATGCATTTTTTTTTCTCTTGCGTTTAAACCAAATCCACATCTTAAGGTGGATTTGGTTTTGGAACACAGAGAACAAGCCCTTTAATTCACTGTTAATTCACCTTCAGAACTGTGTTTTTTGTGATTTGTGAGAAGAAAAAAAAAGCAAATAGCTTGGACCCAAATGCTGAAAAAAACAAAACAAACTGACTTTGAAATTAAGATATAGGAATTCTGCAATCAGAGAAAACATGTCACTCAAGTTAAATGTGTGTACCTGGAGGAAAATACACTTTTTAAATTATCCTCATCTTTTTATTTCAACCCTCTGTTTTTTAAATGTCTTTGATATCGCTCAAATTTTTAGATGTGTCCAACTGTAAATTACATAAGTTGTGCTATTGTGTTCATTTCACCAAAGTTTAACTCTGTGTGTTCATGTCTGGAAACTGAGGGAGAGAGTGGCTGATGGACAAGGATGCTTGTGTGTAGGCAGCTCTTCTGTATGCCTGTGTGTGTGCATGTAATTTTATATAACACTTGGTTATCTCTTCCTTGGTAGAAATCATCGTTCTTCTGCCAGAGTGCCTCCTCTGCAGTCCTCACAGTTCTTTGCAGATCATATCTTTCTACATCACAATAACATTAATGTTCACCGTCTCTTCAATCTACGCAGTGATATGCCCAGTGCTTGACGTTTGCCACCTTATCTGTTTTAGGACCAAACAAATAAGGTGCAAACAAGATTGTTTTCTTTGTGCATATGCAATATTGCCTTGGACACCAAGGCTGATGAATGATGCTGTGAGATGATTTGGTTGCTGTTGGTAACCAATCACTTAGAGCCAGTTGTGCATGAATACATCATGGATACTGTATTGCATAAAATCTTTTGCACTGAGGCATAAATTACCATCTGCTGTATTTAGTTGTATAAGATTTAGGATTTTTATTGGTATGCTGTGTGTAAATAACTAAGCATGCAATAATAACTATATAGACAAAATCAAAAGTTTATAATATTGTAAAAATGTATAATATTTTATTCTTTTACACACCCTCTTTCAAGGATGTAACAACCTTGCATGTCCTTGAGGAAGCTGGGCAAGATTGACACAAATCAACAGACCAAGCATTTGACTTCTAATCAGATTACAAAAAAAACCTTTTACAAAAAAAACAAAAAACATGCTCAACACTCAATATCACAATTTAATTCAATACAGTAAAGGACTTATCCCAAAATAACAACTTTGCAAGAACTTTCAGCTGCTAATGGAGATGACTAAGATGAGGGATAGAAACTGGTTGTTCTTGGGATGCAGAAATTTTTTCCTATTATGACTTTGGGAAGGGCATTGCAGGATACTCTTCCATCATTCCATTCTCTGCACACAATGAAGATAAAAAAGATGTTAGCCACATTTGAAAGATGAAACCCACCTGTTTAGAGTTGTATTTGAAACATAGTCAATTACGCATTTAACGATGGCACTTGACTTAATGTAATGTTTTGATTGTTGATTCTATGTAGCATGACTTTGTGTTTTTTATGATGTAAAACACTTTGAAATGTCTTGCTGCTGAAATGTGCTTTACAAATAAAATTTGTTTGATTGATGAAAATAAAATAAACACAAAAGATTATCATGGGAGGAAAATCTTCAGGAATGATTTTTATGTATCACCAGATTGTTTTTAAATTAATGTAGGTAAGCAAATAAGTCATGACTAAAACAATTAATAAACTTGAAAAATGTTTGTCAAAAAATGTATTGCTTATGCTGATGGTATTGCTTCATCAGAGAAAAAACATTCAACCTATTTACTCCCTCTCCACCCCCCGTTTATGTTCACATTTTCACCTTTTCAAACACTGCATCACCAAATGGCACTTCTCCACCTCACAGATGTGTTCAGGGTTGTCCTTGGAGATTTCCCCAAGCAAACAAAGCTTTCTCCCCACTCTGTTTCGCTCTCTGACTACACTCCCCCCCCTTGCCTCCATCCATCTCGCCTGTCCGCACTCTCTCTCTTCTCCCTTCGATTTCACACCAATGAGAGTGCAGCATGTAGCTCCCACTCACTGGCATCAGAAACACGAGATATCTTTAGTCTTGAGCTACACAATTTCATACAAATAACAGCATTGGCTAGACAGAATTTGCGTTCTGCCAAAACGCACATTGATAGATAGGTAGTGGTAAAACAGGAAGGGAAGAGAGTGCAGCTGATCTCTCATACATCAGGCTCAAGGTAAATGATCCATGTTAATTTATTGTATGACACTGTTATGTAGTTATTCTATTGACACTGAACTCTGAGCAATGTTTGGGGCTTGATTAACCTTTAGAATTCACGAGTGATTACCGTGTTTATCTTTATATATTATGCATGCTTACTGTTCAAGCAGGAAAACACTTAATAAAGTAATTTGTTGTCTTTGCTGCTAACATTGAAATATGAACCAAATAAATGCATGGCAGACATTTATTATTGATATCCCACAATTACATTTCATCCATCTTACTCTGTGCATGCTGCATAATCAAAATTCTGTATTGTATATTATGTGATTTTTGGTTAATATAGTTAATCATCAATTCAATCCCCCCTACTTTCCTCACTTGATGCTAATACTCTGTGGTCTTTCAGTTTAATAAATATCACTCACTTTGTGTTAAACAAAGATTGGGCCATTCTTTGAAGCCTAGTCAAGTGCCATCTCTGGGCAATGAGTTTTTAAATCTCCACATAGAACCTACTGTACATGGTTCAGTCATTCTTGCTTAATCCCTGTTCTTCGTCAGCAAAATTCCTAAGGGGTATATTTATCAGAATTACAAAAACAAATGCTTATTTCTTGTAGAGTTTATCCATGTGCAGAATCACAACACATGGAATTATTCAATTATTTTTAATAATTCAACTTGATCTTAAAGTTATCTAACAAATAAACTTTTCTACCCACGAAGGGACGTACCTGATTTCAATATCAAGACTGGAGGTACACCTAATTTACACAGATGTCAATACTATGTCATCTCAATTTAAATATATATTTTGCCTATTTTGGGGCGACATCAAAACTGGTTTATTTTTTTCATAATTGTATTAACATGTACCACACAGTTCATTAAATCTGTATAATGACCACAAACAAATGCCAGAAAGAATGTGCTGATGCTTAATTTCATAATGCTTCGATATTGCAGGAATAATAACAATGAGTGAAAGAGATTATTGTTTTATCTGCTTCTGTACAAACATTTCAGTAAATATGAGTACACATCAAGACACATTTACATTTTTATATTCTAGCGGTGGATTAAAACGTCTTGCAAGTGCATGAACAAGTGTAGGTGAACACCCAAGCTAGACAGAGTGTGCACAGATAACAAAATGCTTTCTAAATACCACCAAAGATGAAGTTTATTAAATTTAGATTCTAATTTCCAACCAGAATCTCTACACTCTTATATCCTGTGATATCAAAGGAGTGAGTTGTCCTGACAATATATCTACTTAAATGAGGAATATGGTTAAAAAAAAAACAAGGCAGCCAACTGCACAGCAATGTCAACAAAACATTTACAAGAGCTCATGTAATGTCCCAGTCTGTTTGCTTGTAATCCCATGCATGTTTGTTTCTTTTTTTATTTTTCGCTAGTCAATTTTGGCTGAAACTTATCTGTACTTATAGTCTAGACAGCTAGGGATAACTGTTTAGTTGCGTATTCAAAAAGTATTGTGGTGAGTCATGTCTTTTACCTAAGATACTGGCTTTATAATGTTCTCTACATGGTCAAGAAGAGATCTTTTGCAATGCATACAGTACGTTCCACATTGCACATTTCCACATTATTACTCTCCCAGTGTGAGTGTAATAACACTCTCTGGTGTAGAGAGAAGAAGATTCAAAGTTACCTATTTTTCATGTCAATAAGTGTTTAAAAAAAAAAAAAGGAAGATGCAGGAATAGAATAGAAATTAATTTATTGTCCCACGATGGAGAAATTCCAATGAAACTACAGCAAAGTGACAAGCAATCAAAGCAAGAAGGTTAACACAGAGATAAAAAATAAAATATTTAAAAACACAATAAAGAATAAAATATTTTAAAGGCAAAATTGCAACATTAATACTGTGCAGTTATTTAAAGATAGCGTACTACAGTCCAAAGGAATATTCAGCTGGGTAGGCTATTTTAAAAATATTCAAAACTGTGCATGTGTATTTGGGATTAAAGACACATGACTTACAATAAGTAACAATAACAAATGCAACAGCATGGATATTCAGATACCAGCAGAAATGTTATTTAAAATAAGTTAAAACTATGCAAATAATTATTCAAATCCTAGCATGTATGTAAACTCTATTATAAATTCTATTATAAAGTAAATGCCTCAGTTTTCAAAAAGACTTTCAGAGTATAACAGGAAAGCTGAATGAACTACAGCAAAGTTATTCTGTTTTTGAGTTTTCATGCCCTGTTTGCATGGAACCTGGAGATGTTGGCAAAATTCTGGAAGTTTCAGAGTTGAAGTAAGTGTCGCTATTCTGTAGATTCCTGCACATCGAATATGCTATGGAAGAAACCATGTTTTACTTTAACAGCTCTCTCTTACACCTGTTGTAGAATTATATCTCCTTGCTAAACTATTTAGTAATTATCAGTGAACAATTAATGGCAGCAAGGCTTAGGAATGTTTCATGCTGTTTTAATATCTTTTTTAAAATGAAGTCTTTAATAAAAAACAATTAGATGAAATCTCTATCATCTTGTTTTGAAAAACTAAATATTGAGATGGCCACATGCATCTCTACACATAACTATAGTTCAATTCAGACAACTTGCGTAAAAGTACAAATGCTTCTTCAATAACTGATATAGTATCAGTTTGAGTTTGGTCAGAGTTCATCACCCCAAAGCCATGCTACTCAACATCTCAAGAGTGATAAGTGCATCTCTAGCCCATAAGCTAACATGCCAGGAAGAGAGGAGATTACCCTTGATCCTGAAGTCCAAGGTGGGTTGTTGGGTGGAGGAGAGGCAGAAGAGAATCAAGCAGAAACTGGGAGGAGGAGAAGAAGACAGCAGGTTGCAGTAGGCATGAGCATCTCATGAAACACAGAGTGCAGCTAGAGGTTGTGAAGCTTAAACAGACCGCCCAAATCAGGAAGGTGTGTTTGATGTATTTGAGTGTTAAAAAACAATGGTCACTTATTCATGATGTGTAGAATGGATGCACCAGCTGTCCCTTTAACCAGGGACAAGAGCTAATCATGCCCTCACCAAACCTGGCAGTGCTCCAAATATTCTAATGTAATTTGTCTTGGCAAAACAGCTGATTCCCACAGTGGTTCTGGTACAATCTTGTGTCCTGCTCTTTAGTAGTGCATCAAACTCCAAACTGTCTGTAGTAAGTTGTGAGTTTTTCCAAATGGTAGTTCAAATTAAAACAGACTCAAGAATCCTAGCCTGGTATTTGGGTGTGTAAAAGAGTAAGGAGGACATTGATGAGGAGCAAATATTGTGAGCAGAGACTCTATTTTTCAATAGAGTGGTTCATAATAATCAGCTTTAAAGTTGATTAAAGCCTTCGTCCTGGACATGAGGTCTTAATCTGGTATAAGTGGGGCCTTTGGTACAATACGCAAGTAGGAAACTGGTTTCATTAACATTTTACTTTTTGTAAATAGAATATTGAGTCAAGAGATGTACAATGACATATTTAAGCAGTTCTATTTGGGAAACAAAAAGTACCTCATGAAGGTTGCTACAAATAATTTATGATAGGCCTGTGTTAAGTGAAGAACAACAATAGAATTTCGTTTATAAACTCAATATGTTTTCAGTCTGGGTACCGGATAAACAATTTATATTCTTTGTGGCGTTAGAGGGGCTTATATGAGAGGTTTGATAGGTTTGCAAGTCATTTTGCTTGATCAGATTTAAGATTGCATATTTTTATGATTATTTGAAATCAGTGGCCAAAACAGACATGCTTAGAAAATGTTTTACTTTAAACCCTAATCCCTTAATGAAAACCTATGTATGTTGAACTAACGCTTATTGTCTAAGTCTTATTGAAACTATACTCATTATGGTGCTGTTGCATCTATTATGCTACTTTTTGAAGTGATTTTCAAATTATTTGTGCCAATTGTTGTAATTGGTAATTGGTATTAGCAGTTGTGTACTTAAAATATAACTGTCATAAATTAATGACAGTGTCTCTCTGTATAATATTTTCAGTGTGCATTTTGTACTTTTGCTGAGTATTTGGCAGGGCATAATCCAGGAGTGTCCCTGTGAACCAGGAGGCTGATGGTTCTGATGGCTGATGGCTGAGGTTAATGGTATTAATGCCCTATTTTGGCATGAAATTTACCTGCTGTCCCCTTGTTTAGCTCCCGTCCCACCCATTAACAACAAGGAAAATCTAAAAATAAAGAGGCAATTCATAATCCTAACAGTATCAAAATTCCTGAAAAATGATTTGCTAATGTTTTGTGGTTGCATAAGCATTTTGGTTTAATTCTGCTTCCAAGTGCTTCATAATCAATGTTGTGCAGATAAACATTTTTTATTTGTAACTTTACTTTTAAGTAAGTCTCTGTTTGTGTCACCTCTGAAGATTTTCCAGGGAAAGAAAGTCATCTTCTCTGCAGGCTCTTTATTATTACTTTATAAATGAACTAGACTGTTATGCATATGCAAAGTAAAAGTCAAAACTCTTCATAGGCAAAGACAAGCAGTGTTGAAAGCCAAAAATAATATAGAAAATTATTTCTATGACCGATGACTAAGAAAACAGTTATTCAGACTGTTTTCTTAATCCAACAAGAAATCTGTGATTTGGGTTCTGTTCCAATTTTCAAACCAAACGCAGTGGTTAATGTAAATGAGCAACTGCACCATAAGCTTGGCAACATAATATTAAATGACTGTGTACTGCTTACATTAATATGACAAACTTAGTAAATCCCCTAGAAGAGAAATGCTTTTAGTGGCAGCCCTTGGAATAAAGCCACTGTCTGCAATCTAAAATAAATCCCTGGCACAAACTGATTACATAAATGGCTAAAGGCGGGATGAGTGGTAAGAGACCTATCCTCAGTTTGTAGCACAGTTAAAGCCATACATAAGAACATACTTTGGCACCCTGGCCAAAAGACCCATTTAACTGGAAAAACACTGCACACCTGTGGCTTTCTGTTTCTGCTAATTACTGAGCATTAATTTATTAAGTGCCATAATTTGTTCTGACTTCAATATTTTTAAGACATATATGTAGCTTTACCTTAAACTCTCTTTATCTTTGTGCCAGTTATAGTCACACATTAATGTGATTTGTCACTACTGAGTCCCTGCTGTCCAACCAATCTTCCAGTGCCTCTAAGGTTAAATTTAGCAAGCTCATGCAAAAACCCATTCTGTCCAGTTAAATCAGATCATGTTCAGATTTAGCTCACAGTAAATGACATGATCTAATTTTATCATGGAGCTAAATGTTATCCAGCAGTTAAGGCAAGACATTGGCTTGCCCTCATCAGCCTTAGCAGTGCTATTGATAGTTTGATCAAGCCACGGACAGACAAAACCTATTCATGTCAAAGCATTCACCTTTTTGCCCAAAAGAAGCAAGTCATAACTGCAAAGCTGCAAACATTTATTACCAAGAGCAGCCACCTCTATTATAGAAACAGGCATCTGGTTGCCAAAACAAAACCTTATCAACATAATGAATCCATAATGAATGTTCTGCCAATAGATTACAATACTTAGAACTGCTTTAAATATTGACATTTCTTATCAGCAGACAATAGATTCAGGTGACTGGTCAATATTATTTTACCACTGGCACAGCTTTGCTTTATCATAAGGTTTTCTAAGAATATACTTAAATAGTGCAATGGTTTTGAAGCTATATTTGAAGTACCCATGGTGGTACTTTAGCAAGGCTCAGAATAAAAAAATAAAATAAAAAGTCATTCAGTCAGTCATATTAACAAGGCCAATACAGAACTATTATCCCAAACAGCTTAAAAGATTCATGACTTTTGCTGCAAATAGAAGCTACTCCTAAAAACCAATAGTGAAGTCATCTTGAGCTACATTACATAAAACGCGTTCATCTTTTTTAAAACTCTGAACAGGACAAGAATAGAAGACAAATGTGTAAAGGAATGAACAAATGGAAAGATAGACTGATGGCAGAATTACAGTCTAAGGAAGATGGAAGGAATAAAATCCTGTCATGACAAACGGCAAATGCAAAAAGAATCCAAAACAGAAAATAAATATCAATAAGTGTTGTAATTAATTCACCTGGCATGTGAGAGCTGAAAACAAAACCAATTGGAAAAATAATTGCACCAATATAAACAAAATTTAGAATTAAAACCATTAAGGGAACAGATGGTTTAAAGCTCTGCAGGCTACTAACAAAACCAGAAAAAGCATGATGACCAACACTGACACATTGGTAGCAGCAAAGAAAAATGTTGTGCTGGTTTAGTGGTATAAAATATATATTGCTTTAAGCTAGCCATGATTATGCTGATGTACAGTAAGTAGAAAGTTAAATGGAAGGTGGAGCAGAAGTGTGACATTGATGTGGTGAGATGTGATGAGTTAACTTTTCTGCAAATGAACTTGATGAAATGATATCAGGTCTTTATGTGGCTGAAATCCCTCAGTTGGTTTTATTCCAAG